>NW_027106386.1:88020-100873 GCF_000696795.3 Halyomorpha halys | reverse complement strand
AAACATATAACATTTAACACAACATCATGAATACCCCTATTATTACCCACTGCCTTCTAAGGAGGAGAAATTCCTGAAGGAGTTTTTCACAATTTGGTTTATCAAGTTGCGCTAATTTATATCACTGGGGCTATTAAACGCCATCGAGAGATACTACACGTAAGGCGTTAGCTTTTAGTGGATCAGAAGATTCTATTATAATCTAGATTGATTCAAATGATACATTCAAGAATATTACAGTATTAATTTGTACAATCAATGTTTTTACAATAAATGAATATTTCAAAATGTTTGCCTGATGACTGTAGTAGTTCTCGTTTCGGCAACAGGGAAGTATTTTAAGTAATATTTAAGGCATAAATAAATGTAATAAATTTATAAAATGTGTGAACGAATTTATGTTCTGATGATCCTGATGAAGAGAGAAGAGCCCTGAAGCGTTGATGTGAAATAATAAGAAAAATAAACAAAAGAGCGATTTCACATAACACCCAATATCATAAAAATATGTAATATAACTTAAGATATAAATTTCAAAATATACGATCCATGCATGGAGTTTACTTAATAGATTTATTATTGTATCTTCCTCGTATCTATTTTTCATACTTTTGTCGCGAAAAATGCCTTGGTCATTTTCAGTTTTCTATCATGTACATGAAATATTCATAAGACAAAAATGTTTGTAAATTATTTTGGCAGGAAAATTTTTCAATTGTAAAATTAATATATTCTGTTTCAAATGTTTAAAAATGTCTGATATAATGTTTTATATATTATTAAATGTCTGAATCGTTAAAACTTGAAAACAAAAAACAGTATGTAGGATTGGTGACTAATCTTATCTATCATTAATTTTATTTATAAAAAATATTTATATGTTATTGGATTATTTCTGTTATTTATTTATTACTGAAACATATAAAGTTAGCGATCTGACTTCCTGTCGGAAATGCCAGGTTTAAAATAGATATGACTGTTGGTATTTAGGATTGGAAGCCACGTACTGCCGAGAATCTTAGGACAGTAAAAGATTTAAAAATTTTTTTTGTCAACTTAATTTACGAAGTGACGCTTGCTAGAATTAATAATGTGAAAATAACAGAATAATACGAAATTAATTCTCCCTATAATATTAAAATAAATATTTGCGAAAATGTGAGTGTTAACTCAGAGAGATGTTTAAGTAGTGATAGACTGAAGATTGCCAAATGCTGTGATTAAATTATCAGTAATTTAATTATTCTTTAATGGTATGTTTTTATATTTTAATTAAAAGGTTATTCGATTTTTTTACACATACCTTTCTATAATTACCAGCAATAAATGAAGCCCTTGGTGAATATAAATAATTCTGGAGACTACCCTTCACACATTTCTTCCTGAATATAATATTGTTTTATATTTGAACGAGGTAATGAAAAAGATGCCGATTCCAGCTTATAAAGACTAAGTATATTTTAGAGCATAATATTTGTTGTCATATATAGCACAAATTCGTGCATAGTATAGTATTTCCGTTCATCGAACAATCTTCTTTTGCGAGTTGGAATATTTTCCTAGACTGTTGGAAAGGGGAAAGTTATTTATTCCATTGATGATGTTCTAAGGATGGTTATTCATAGTGAGTTTATTTGGGACATTTGGTAGGGTATTTTTATCGGTGTATTCATTTGTAAATGCCTAGATGGGGTTAGTTATTCATTATATATATATATATATAAATTCATCATCTATTGAAGTTATAATTTCAAATATCTTCTCAAGAAGAAGTACAGCCGTCAAATTGTAAGGTTTAACACGTCGCCTGTATTTTTGCAGTCTTGACTTGGTGAACAGAACTAGTACTTCTAGGGTTTATTCAAATAGGAGTTGGTTGAGGATGGCAACCACTTTACAGTGAGTGAGGAATGATTGAAATTTGAAAATAGAACCGGCAACACATATTTTTGTGAGGATTTATCATTATAAATATTTTATTAATTATTTTTCCTGATGCTTGGCTGAAATGTTCGTAAATGCACAATAAAAGTGACTCAAAATACACTTCCAAGCAATCTAATAGCTCAACTTCCGGTTCAGAGGTCCGCAGACTTCAATGGTGAGTATATACTTCAATGACCAGTGGAAACACGGGTCTAAAGGGAATACTATTAAGCTTAGTAAAATTAGTGAGTGATTTCATCACGGAGTACAAAAGATCTGTTTGAAATATTTAGGAAAAATATGAATCAACATCGTTTAATGATGGTTAATATAGAAAGTAAGACGAACTGAGTAAATAACTAACGAAATAGTGAAAGAATAAAATACACATTAAGGATGTAATCTATCAGGGATTATTGCGAAGACGTATGGGATGATCGGTGAGTTGGGTGAGTAATCTCAAAATTTGCCTTAGTCACCGTTAGGATTCAGAATCAGAAACGGAGAATGGTTCAATTCGACAAGACTTGCCTTCCAGTCTATCTCAAAAATGAGCAATTTTTGACAGGATGGTATGTGAATCAAGCATTGCAAAGCAGAGGAAACTAAGTCAGTGACGATGATTGTTCTATCTCCTTTTTGGGTTTCGATTAAATTTAAACTTTTTTTTTTTAAATTTAAACGTAAAACAAAAACATAATATTAATATTAATAATAATTCCAAGGAAATTTGAAAATGTTTTCATGAGTAAAAAAATTAATAATAAACTAAAGAAAGAAACATCACAAAACAAAACTTAGAACCGAATTTGGTATTTGTTAATTACTATGGTATCACCACTCTAGAATAATAATTTATCTAATATTAAAACATTTGTTCATTTTTTTGTAATTAACAACTATTGATATTCATTTTAAAAAGTAACCTCATACTGTACACATTAAAAAGGATTTTTGGTGTGTTTAATGATGAGAAAACGACAATTGCTGTCAGGATAAAGAACTTTTACCAAGAATGAAGGTATGTTTAAACGACCATGAAAAAAAATTTTTAAATCAAACAAAAATACAGAAAAAATAGATTTGTTTACATAAACACTTGTGTTTTTATAATAAATAATTTAATTTGTAAGAAGTGGCGATACTATAATTAATAAATACTCAGAATTTGTTAATACACAAATTATTTTTTTTTTTAATCATACATTACCCTCTACTTTTAAGGAAATTAAGGCTAGTTGGTTTCAAAACGTAAACTTTATTATTCACGATGGCAATCGTTCCACTTATTGGTTATCCTTATTATTCTCGGTTCGATTAATACCAAATTCTTTTCTACGCATCAACAAATGCGTGACCGGCGACGCGGATACGCGTCAGTGGTTGTGACTCGAGCTTATAACAGGAAAATCGCATATTAGCAAGGCTTTACGTTTTCGTGCCACGACATAAGTGAAGTGCTCATACAGCGCTGCAGCAGAGCCACAAACACGTTGATTTCAGGTTCCATTAATGAAAGTGTGATATCAAATATAAAATATATCCATTTATATTAGTTATCAACTAAGTATATCGTTATAGAACTGCTAATATTCCCAAATACATATTATTTTTTCTAAAATTATAAATATATAGTTTTCTGATGTTTCTAAATATATTCTCAAATATGCTTTAAAAATCAAGATTTTGGATATCTTTAATTTATTAATTAATTTTAGTAATTTATCTGAAACATCCTAATGAACTTTTTTAATTAGTTACAAATTATTATTTTTAAGTTCTGAGGTGTGCGATTATGATGAAGATGTAAACTGCTAAGATTTGCTGGTTTATTCATTTATATAATATGTTCAGTGACTTCTTACAAAATTTGGAGAGAATAATCTAATTAATCCTTTTGAAAATGCGTAAACGATAATATCAAGAATAAAATATCGATACCCGAAATTTCTTTACACTTTTTCATTTTATATTAGTCATAAATAATCGCTAGAAATAAAGTCATTTGTCATCGTAACTTTTTTTTGTGACTAGAGAAATTTAACCGTCTATCGAATAATTTTCACAAAACTGTTACTTAGTACTCAACGAAACCAATACCAATAAAACTTTGTTTTGTATATCACATATTGCTGTAGTATGATGTAAATGGGCCATTATCATCATATTAATTTCAGTTCATTTCTGTCTGTTATAAGTAAGTATTATCATGAGGGCAACTGTCACTATTTCAGTAGTCACACTATGATAGTAGAAGCCGTTGAACCTTAATGTGTAGTAACTTCACTGCTGTAACATGAACTGTCAACTATCACACTCAATCTAGTGCAACAGTATTGCACCACCACAACAGAATTGCTATCATGAAGGTAGCTAATACACCATTTCTAGCAATACAGTGGTTTTAACAGTTGCTGCCGTGGTGGTAAAGTGTCACCATGTAAACGGGCTTTAATGTGACAGCTGCTTCACTGCCGCTACATGTAATATCAACTAAACTTATGTAGTGTAATCTAATAGACTAAAACATGTAAATGCTGTCAAGACGGCAACTATCATATAGTTTACAACATGGCAGTGGTTACGACGGTTGTAAACTATTTCCATGGAACTATCACCTATCTCCTCAAACAATCATTTAATGAATACTCATTATCTAGGAACTAATTATTTCGTGAAATAATCCATTAATTTATTTAATAAATAGGTTATTTAACTTTACGTTTAAAAATAGTTTTTCATTGTTATTGTATCCGTTAAGAAAATGAAATGTAATATCCAATGTCATAATCAAATATTATTTTGAAAATAGGAGCTTTTAACAATTTTTTTTATTTAGGTTAACTGAATTTTAAAAAAAGTAAAAATACTACCTTCTACCAATTGAGAATGATTTATGGCATGGAAGAAGTTTAATGATGTCTTCTTCATTAATTCCACAAGCATCAATATCTTGAACTACCAACTAAAAATTCCACTTATCAAAGCTAAAAAGTCCTAATAGTGAATATTGGAAGAAGATTAAACAGTCCTCTGTCCATTAGCATCCTAGTCACTCCCTTGCCCCCATGAACATCAATGCTACGCCTTCCTTGTGCTGCTGAGATATTTATTTTTCAGTTGTATTCAAGGTTCGGCTCGCAAACACTGATGGCCTTTCTTCTCTTTTTAGATAGAACTGTGATATCCAAGTCTTCGGTTCGAATCATCCTTGATAAGCAGCTCTGGATTTTCATGTGCCAACAATCGTTTTTCCAGGACTATCCTCCTGGTCCCAATGAAAGCCTTTTGATAGATGGTATCCAAATTCTATTGCACGTTTTCTTCCAAAAGCTGATGAAGAGGGTGGAGGGTTGATGCTAATGCAAGTAGAAGTCTTGCCAGCTAATTCACAAACCTCCACAAAGGATCAACTCTACAGCACCATTGTGCCATTTCTAAACCGAAGCGGTGTGCTACAAAGAACATTCCTATTACATTTCCTCTTCTCCATCATCACGGCGGAGATGGTTGGGCACAATCATCAAAGTGCAAGTATCTCCACTTTTGCAATACAGTACCAATATCAACCCCACTCGAGCACTCCAGCGCGCCGGAACTACGTTCCGCAAAACATTCAGTTAAACTTGAAAAATACACTCTCATGAGGAAGAAGGAAAATAAGCTAAAGCTGCCACAAATATTCCGAGTATTAAACACTACATTATATATATTTAATAAATTATTAGGGTATCAAGCCAACTGTTATTAAAAAATAGATATCAGGAGAAGAACGTACAGCCTTCACCACCTAATGCTGTCAGCTGTCACTCTCTCTTAGTTCAAATTAAGACCAGAACTTTTGTATGAAGCTCCGCTCTTGACCCACTTGAGAGATGGATCACAAACCTACAACAGTTTCAGGGTTAAGTACTGCGAAAGACGGTCGACGTCGATGAAAATGGTGAAGCTGCACAGGAAACAAACAATCCCGGATGGGTCTATCCTTCAAATACTGTGCCAAGCCATGGACACGATTAATAGATTACTTAGATTCTTAGTATAGCAGAACAAAAGGGGCCCCAAATCCTTAAAATGCACATGAGATCTCAAAAACATTTTTCACTCTTATTTTCAAGTAATAAGCCATTTGTAATTAATTAATATTTTTTCTTATGAGTACCAAGTTTATATATAATAAAAATAATAAAGACATGCATTGTAAACATTTTTAAACTACAACAGAAAAGGTTTATTTTTTATAAAGATCTTGACTTTTCCTAAAATATTTTAAAGGGCTATAACAGCAGAAAATCAGGATTTCAGACGTGTAATTTTCAAAGATTTAAGTAAGGAGGGCTCTTCAAACTCCTGCCGTTTTATTCCACCAGTTTAGCACCCAAACATTCATTCCCTTTATAAACTTCCAATTTTTAAAACTCCGTTCTGAATTTAATACACCACTCCGTTTGCATCCTCATTTTCTTGTTCCATATTCTCATCCACTTCCTTTGTTAAAACATGGGCAATCATTAATTCTACGATCTTTCAAGAAAAAACAATCAAACATTTATAAATATGTTCCTAATAAATCAGTTACTTTTCATATGGAATCAAGCATCATTCAAAATTTGCATTTTTGCAATGTGATCGTTTGTATTGAATGTTCATTATAATCAATCTTGGTCAGTAAATGTTTTTTGGGGAAAAAAATAAAACTGTTTTCAACTATGCATTATTCAAATTGTTGTCCCTAACTTTGTAACATGGTTTCCTTTCATAAATATTGATGAGGTCTTCTGAAAGTGATAAATACTGTTAGTTATTTAGTGAAATTTTGTTTGGAATTATACCCGATTTTCTTCCATTCTGAAAATGTAAATTCAGTTAAGAAAACTATTCTACCTACTCTCTTCAACAATACGAGCATGGTCAGGAATTAAATTATAATAATCTTGATTAGGTTACTAAAATTATTTATTTTTTTAATAAAATAAAATACCGAATTTTTAAGTGGTAACACTGGAACAATCGATCCAGTTGCCTACTGTTCCTTGTTAGGGGTGATAGTGAACATACAATGCAGCTGTTATAATAACTGATTTAATTCCAGATACTTGTTAATTTTGCATTATGCCACATTCCTATTACACCGAAAATAGTGTTTCACATGTTTGTGTGCTATTGTGCCGAGTGCGATTTTTTAAACTGAAAGCATGAGTAATGAAAACAATCAGTACTTTGTTGACTCTAGTCCAAATGATGGCAAGTGCCAAATATCAGAAGGTGTTTGCGAACATGTATTTTATTTACATCAACAGTCACAATATATTGATGATCTTAGATCCCAGTTAAGCACTATGATGGCTGAAAGAGATCTTCTCTTATGTGAAGTCAGTCGTCTTAAGTTTGAGTTGGAAATAGCTGATATCAAACGAATAAATGAAGATAGGTAAGAATTTTCATTATTTATTCCATAAAAAAAAAACCAGGATTTCCTAATCACTTGTTTGACAGCCATTACTTTTATTGTAAACAATGAATGTCTTATCAGATTTGAATCTGACCTTATGATTATAGTAATTGTATTTTTTTTATTAATTATTGTTTGGCTATTTATTAACATGTTTTTTCCTCAAAGTGTTCGTATTTTTATTTTCTGTAATTGGAATGACACAATAATTTAACTATTTGTTATCTATTTTTTATTATTCCTAATGACTTTCATTTGGTATCAATCCAAAGATAACATACTTGGGTAGTTCATCTTCATTTTTTAGGTTATTAAATGCTAGTTTTTTTTATTATGATTTACACTGTTAAGTTGTCAGAAGTAGAAAAATTCTAGTTGTTAAAGAAATCTTTATTGTATTTGTGATTAATATTGTAATATCGTTTAAAGATAACAAAAAAAAATGAATGTGATATAATTGACTTGAATTATTATTAATGATGTTAATGTTATACTTGATTTTCTGTATTTTTTAACATTCCCATTAAAACAATTTAACAGAATTGTTTCATAACTATGTCTTGTTTATGATCCATTTGATGTTTTTTTGTTCTGTTTTTCACATGATAATATTCTTTCTGTACAGCATGATTTATCATCTAATGTTTTGAAAGAAATTTCATGGTACCTGTCATTCGACTTAAGGGCTCCATTTCCATTTTATATCTTATTTTAATTTCAGGTATCATAATTTAGTACCATAATAATTTGTTGTTTGTCTAGAAATAAAGTTACATATTTCAATATTTGCATGCACTTTTTTAGTGATTAATAGTAATGGTGCAATAGATAAATTATTAATTCCAAGCTAATGATTGAAATTGTTTAAGACCATAAATCAGTATCATATACCAATAACAGTTGGTTTGTATAACTAATTTGACTGGGTGATTTGATATTCCTGGAATGATTAAAAATTACATTAGGTCCAATTTATTTATTAAACTACTTTGGAAATTCATACAATTCTGTTTTTAACTGTTCAGTAATGTTTTATGCTTATTCATGTTTTTTAAATATTCGGATTTATTAATGGCAGTGCTTGCAAGTATGATTTTACTTTAAGAAATAAATTTATATATGGCTTTTAAGTTTTCACAACCATGATTTATTCTAGTGTTTCTTTTGTTGCAAAAATAACATTTATGTACCGTTAAAACAATCTTAAACTTTTTCTCTTAAAAAGAATGTGAAAAAATGCAAAATTAGATACAATTAAAATTTTTAAAAAAATTAAATAATTTTGGGAAAGAAAAGAGATTGAAATTCCTTTTTTTTTTTTTCTTTTATTAAATCCAAACTAATAGAATGATTTTTTCAACACTTGAGATGGGTCATGTTTTCTAAGAAATCAATTATATTTTCATTTTCCTTATCCTAATTAATGTGCTCACTGCATTAGAATTGTATTAGTTTCTTACATTCATAATGGGGTGGTCCATAATTTTCTATGGGCCAAGAGATCATTTTGATTTCTATGATTCGTGTTTACTTCTGTAAAACATTCCAGTTTTATTCCTTCAATTGAATATAAGTTAATAATTTTCATCCATAGTTTATTTTCATGGCTCCAAAATGGTGTTTTCTAATCCTTCACTAATCTGTGGGGATACATTATACATTTAGTCTAATGAAATATAAGAAAGAATGTCGTTTGTGATGAATATGATTTTGGAATGTTTATTTCTAAATGTTAGTTTACTATATCTCCTATTTGTAAGACCAGTGTCAGATGATGGTGTGATAGTTGTGTTGCCATATTTCTTGACATGGTGAAAATAATTGGTATCCATTAGATGGATTTATTTCCTGTATCAAATGACAATATTTCATCAAATCCTTCCCTTCCAATGCCTTTTCCTAATAATTGTCTTCCTCTAGTGTTAAATGATTGATTCATCCAACTAGCACCAGCTTGTTTTACTCGCTATGCCAAATCCTGTCTGAATAAAGATACTTTTTTTTTCTTTCATATAATAAATGCTTAAGATATCCTAATTATCTGTAGTAGAACAAATATATAAATATGAAGCATCAGTTCAAGATATAAATTACTTATTAACTGGGGTGACTTCAGTTGTGTCAGGTGAGCCAGCCGCATGCAAAAAATTTCCGAATGAAACACCTCATATTCTTGCCTGATTTTGGTTTGTGTGATAGTGCATTATTATGAAACTAAGCACTTTGTATTTCTCTTTTTGATATTCTGGTTGTTTTTCATGCAAAGTTTGATTTAAATTGATCATTTGTTTTGTCGGTAGCATTCAGTATTAACAATTTCACCTGTTGTAACAGCTAATAATTGATGACACCCTTTTGATCCCATGAAACACAAAGTATTGTCTTCCATAAATAATAATCTATCAGATGTCAGAACAAGAAGATGGCACTAGTGATGTAGTTTGGCGGTAACTATATTGACAACTAGTACCATTATGAGCAAATTTTAGTTTCATTTTTACAGACCTAGTACAAACAAATTTCAGATTTTCTAAACAAAACAAAATTACCCCTTTTATGAGACTGAATTGAAACTACATTGTAGTATTTTTTCTTTGACATTGTCATCCCTAGTCGCAAAAAATTACATTCATAATTTTTTCATTCATTCATGTAAAATCAAGGGGTAATTTTGTCCATCCACCTTTTCCCTGTGTTTTAGGTTCAGATTCCCTGTCTGATTATTGTCACTTCTCAAGCATGTTATAAGAACCAGGATTAAAGAGTAAAAAAATAAAATTTAATTTTTTTGGTGTGTATATTTTTAAAGAAAATTTTTAAAAGCGCTTATAAACTTGTGTTACTGGCCCGAACTTAGTACTTGAATGAACACAGAAAAAATATAAACACATTTCTCAAATATCAAGAATAATCTTAAATAAATCAATTTCTTTCTTGTGGGCTATTTGCCTTTATGTTCCATGTCATAGTGTTGTATGATAGCCTTTTCTAAAATTCCACTGTGGGGAAATTCAGCCTCAGAGTGCGATTTACCTTTTTAATACATCATATTAACATTTTATAATATGCTATATTATTTTTAAGATGAGAATGCGCTATCTAATAGTAAATGTCCGTAGAAAGGTCTAGATTTACTTAGTATGTTAGTTAAGGGTATCAAGGCACTTAACTGGTGATTCTATCAGTTAATAACAGACTTTTCACTTAGAATACTTATCAAGTCTGAAATTAATTCCTGATATGTGCAGTTGTCAATTACTTGCAGTTAGGTTGTGTTACCAGTTATCTCATTAGCCTTCTCATCCATTAAAACAGTAAATGGCTGCACATTCATTTGACTTTGTCTGACCGGGGAAAAAAACGACCAGCCGAGGAGCTGAATGAGCTATCACTGGAGCTAACATTCAGTTGTCAGTTATTAGTAGCATATCCCCTTTCTGGAGGCTAATTATATAATAGATCAATTTTAAAACGGATGTGAAGGAATTATTATCGGACAGTCCCTTCTATATGAGAAGCCAGAGGGTAAAATAGTAATAATATTGGGAATACCTAATGCTTACAAAAATGTTTAATGTGAGGATAGTGTCATGCATTGTTTTTATTACCATTGGATGAGTTCTGAGACCCATCAATATATTTTAAGTGCTATTTCTCCATCAATCCCAAAATGTTTAAATTTCAAAAACGTTATGCTATCTGAGAAAATCTTAGCAGCAATGTTTAACCCTACAAGGGGGGGAGGGGCATTCTTGAATGGCACTAATTATTTTTCTGAAAGAAATAGTTAGAAAAACTTCATTTGTCCACTTTTTGGTCAAAATGGACTAGAAAATCCCACCTCTGTTGGATTAAACTATTTTTCTGCCTATTAAATTCCATCCTATTAGTTAAATTAGGCAATAGTTCTTATTTAATCCAGTACTTTTCATCATTAGCCTCAACCATTGACATCAACAATCAAATTTGTTGCACCCTATCTTATCCTGATTTCTCTTTATTTCATTGAAAAAGATAATTGAATTAAGTGTGTTGGTTGAATGACATGGAATAATCAATGATTTAATTATACTATTTTTTTTTTTTTTTTTTGTGCTGCTTTTATTTCTTCTTTTTTTTCTGTTTAGATCAGAAAATACAAAACAGGAAAGTAGTTCTACTGAAGTTCATCAAAACTTCATTAATGGAACTTCTCATATGCATACAGATATAAACAAGTAAGAATGAAATACTTCCATTGTTTATTAAAATTAGTATTTTAAAATTATAATGTACTAGAAAATAATTTATGTTATAACACTGTAATTGTCTCACTCCTTATTTTTCCTTCATTCTTTAGCTTGACCATCTGAGGGGAACAGGAACCTGAATTTAACATAAAATATGTCATAAGTCTAATCATTCCCTATCCATCTTCTCCATTTGTAACCAAACCTTAGGCAAGCTGACAAATCTTTATTTTAGCAAGATATGGTCAACAAATGATTCTCAGTCTTCTCAACAATTCTTCCCCAATTATCTTGATTGCCAAGTAAGGCAATAAGAAATACCCATCTTCCTCTCTATCTCACTCAATCAGTTTAACTAAAATTTTGCTGTGGTATTTTTTCCCGCTATGCATAATTAACTCTGCCACTATTAATTAAACATAATCAAGTTATGATATTGCTAACCCCTTTAAAAATAATGAATTGCTTATATTTTTTTCTAATGCGGAAAAATCCTTTGGTTGATCAAATATTTGTCTTTTTGAATCATTGCAAAGTTTCTAAAAAACATTTATTTAGAGTCAAGGTTTCAGATGAATTGATTACCAGTTAGGTGACGATTGTTTTATTCAGCCTTAGCTTGGAGCTTTGACTGATAAATTTGCTCCTCAAGAGCTTAGAATGTCCAAATTATGTTTTATTAATTAATTTATTTATTCCTGGTTCTTTATCTTCTTCATGAGATTTACATCTACTCAACTTCTGATATTGGAATGGACACAAAGTGGAAGGGAAGATACAGTTCCCAACTACTTAGTTTTGTAGTGGTTAATTGGTTTGTATTTCTAATTATCATGACATTGGCCTTTCATTCTTTTTTCTGTTGCACCATTTTAATGCTCTAATCTCCCTCAACTTTCCTTCACATTAATGAATGTTCTGCATGCTATATACACTTTTCTTCGAGACAGAAAATTTAGTCTATAGTTGATTTGTTAGGTAGTTCTCTATAGACCATCATTTAATTGCCTCCAAAATTTCTATCAATTGTCCCAACCAGACTTGTATGGTTGGCTCATATGATGTCAATGTAAGTCTCCTATTTCATTGAATATCATTTGGAGCTATACCATTGATACATAGTATTTAATGTGATTATATTCTACATAAATTTAAGTATAGATTAATAAGATATACAAGAAATTATAGCTAGGAGAAAGAAAGTATAAACAAGTATTTCCACATTTATTATTATTAGTTTAATATT
>NW_027106386.1:64327-87930 GCF_000696795.3 Halyomorpha halys | reverse complement strand
ATATACATATAAAACATTTGGAAAATACCTTTAGATATAATTATTGAAATTCGGCATAAACTTTGTTAAACTCATTCTCAGCAATTTTGTAAGATGATTAATCAACAGCAAATATTTCAACTTCTTGTTGATCATTGTGGATTACAAAACTTTCTGTAATAACATGTTCAAAAATATAGAGCTGCTAATGGCATTAACTGTATAAATGTGTGTTGATTTATTTATTATCAAAATTAAAATATCAAAGTACATTAAATCAAAGCTCCTTATTCTAGGTTCTCCTGTTCATGTTTTTAGTATTGATGGATTAAAAAAAAAATATGCGACCTTTTATAACTGAAATGTTTTTCATTTGTGGGTTGAAAACACACTTTGTATTCTCATAACAATATGTATTTATTTAATATTTACTTAAAAAAAAAAAAAAACATGTATCAAAGTATATGTACCCACGAATCTTATCCATACGAGGTGTGGCATAAAAGTAATGAGACTGGTATCACTGCAAGTGATCTTGTAACCCAGCACTAGTGTCCTTGATGGAGCTCGTTTATCAGTACCCTGTCGTAGCTCAGTGCGAGTTTCAACTCCTTCCATTAACTACATGATTTTTGTAACTGCAATTAGTGAAATAGTATTTTGTTTGTGCATTACACAAAATGGAAAAGTGGAATTTAGAGCAATGTTTGGAATTGAATTTGGAGCCATGAAATTCTGTGTTAAGCTTGGAGAATCGGCAAGTGCGACGTTTCAAATGTTAAAACAGGCCTATTGGAAACATTCTTTATCCTGAGATTAAGTTTTTCACTGGCAAAAATCATTTTTGGAAGGCAGAGAATAAATTGAAAATGAACACCGTTCAAGGACGCCTTCAACTTCGAAAACCAATGAAAACATCAACTATATGAACACTCTTGTGAGATCAGACCTTTGTTTTATATTAAGAATGTTGAGCGAACTTGTAAATTTGAACAGATTTACCGTTCATCAAATTTTGACTGAGCATTTACACATGCGAAAGGTCTGTGCTAAAATGGTGCCTGATTTGTTTTTTGACAAAAGAGGAATTGTCCGCAAAGAATTTGTTCCTCCAGGACAACAGTAAAATATTCACTGTAAACAGTGAAATAACGGTCATTCGCATGAGACCAGACATTGCAGACAAATGGATGCCTCATGTCACACTGCCCTCTCTATAACAGAATTTTTGACCTCAAAAGGCATTCCAGTGATTCCCCAGCCTCCTATTCACCTGACCTCAGTCTATGTGACCTTTTTCCTAAACTGAAAAATGTCCTTAAAGGACGTTATTTCGGGACTTTCAAAATATTCAAAAGAGTGTGTGTAACAGGCATGCTGAAGACCATACCAGTTGAAGACTTCCAGTGCTGCTACCAACAGTGGGAACAATGTCTCCATCAGTGTGTACCTGCCCAAGGGAATTACTTTGAAGGGGATAACATTCATGTTTCAAAAAAATAAAAACTATGGAAAATAAAAGAATTAGTCTCATTACTTTTCTGCCTCACCTCGCATTAGGCAGAAAGTTGTTCAAAAAAATGCCACCAGACTACAGAAGCCATTATGGCTTATGATAAAAGGTGCCAAATCTTTTGTTTGATTGATTCAACTTGTCATTTATCACAATAATTTTGAGTGAATAATATGTAATAATATGTCTTTTTTGCTTTGTTCCCTTTTATAATGTCAGGGATATTTTTTTATAAATTGTAATATTATAAAAAATGTTTCTTTTTTATATAAGCAAAGAGAAATGAATTCCTACTTGGCAAAATTTGTGTAGTTGCTTAATGTAAAACTACCAACATCTGATCATTTACATCATTTCAGTTGTTTGCCCAAGACAATTATTTTTTAAATCATTTAACTATTATCTAACTCAGTGACAGACAATTAATAATGTTTAAAAATCTTTCATTAATTTAATTTTATTATATATTTTTTCTTTTTGTTTTGTAAACATATTAATTATATGAAAATTGTATTATATGAATTACCCTTCTGCATTCATGAATTAAATGGCATATTTACACAATATATCTCTTGCGAATAAGGAGCTTTGACCGTATTATCATTCTATCTGTGCAACAGGATATTTGTTACTTTCTCAATTCAACAAGGTGCTGAATACTTTTCAAACAATTACTTGGTACTTTTAAAGGGCTACTGTCAAAAATTTTTAAAATGCTTGCAATTTGTTCCACTTTTTGTATTTATAATTTTCTCTGATTAATTTATTTTCAATTTGCAGATTTTCTTTAAGGTTTGTATTTTAATTGAAATGTTACATGCATTAAAATCATATTTTGTGGTTCAAAATGTTTATATTTTATTTATGTTGAATAGATAAGGATGTTTTATGCTATTATTTTTAGTAATTTTGGCTTGATCACTATATGAATAATTTTTTTTTTTTTTCCAGAAGTGATAGTTATAAAAATGAAAGTATCCCTACCAATCCATATCCTGTTCATAATTGGTCTCAAAGTGTTAATAAAAAAGGATCATTTCGAAACAATAATGAGGCATTACAGAGATCAAGAGTGCAGCATGTGTAAGCATCAATTTTAATTGTGTTCTAGATTCCGAAATTTTATTTTATTTTAAAAAACTTGTTAATTTTATTTTGTTTTAGTTATGAGCTGTCACAAGATCTTCTAGATAAACAGATTGAAATGCTCGAGCGGAAGTATGGTGGTGATAAAGCTAGAAATGCAGCTTTGACTATTCAGCGAGCATTTCGCCATTATACTTTAGTTAAAAAATTTGCTACTATTACTTCTATGGCCAAGGCTGAAAAGAGGTTTAGTAGGAGGTTGGTGGGATTTCAAGAAGAGGGAAGCGATTCCAGGATGCTAGATTGTTTTTCTAGCAGTACTAATTTGAAATCGCAAAATCCTAATTTACCATTAAGATCACTTTCAATGAGGGAGAAACGAAGTTTAAGCAGCCCAATGCCAAGTTTACCGAGGAGCTATTCTGGACGATGTGAATTAGCTTGCTATTCCACCACAAACATGAATCAGGATTGCTCATCAAGAGAACCATGTGTAGATAACAAACAGGTATATAGTTAATTCCTTTTTTTCTTTAATTGTATAAATAGATTAAAAATATTGGAATATTGTATCTTTTTTTTTTTTTTGTAGGAAGAATCTAATGGGGCATCGAAATCTCGTACTAATCGTGTACCACCAGAAGTTCCTAAAAGAACATCTTCTATTTCTGTCCGCTCATTAGAAAATCCCACCAATATAAATCTGAATAAAAATTCAGATAGTGGAAGCGTTTCCAGTGTTCAGTCATCTGGTAGCGATTCCAGTGTGATTCCTCCAGTTACCAATATTAAAACACCTTTGGTATGTTCATGTTATCTCTTATCAATAATAAATATTGATTAAAGTTTGAAATTAGCTGATAAGTTTAAAAAATATTGTTTAGTACTTTTAATGAATGTGTGTTCAATTTTCCAGGTTCCCGAAACTGTTAGAAAAAGGCAGTATCGTGTTGGGCTAAATTTGTTTAATAAAAAACCTGAACGTGGTATTAGTTACCTTGTTAAACGAGGCTTTCTTGAGAATTCTCCTCAAAGTATTGCTCAATTTCTAATCACTAGAAAAGGGTTGAGTAAGCAAATGATAGGTGAATATCTCGGTAATCTTCAAGATCCATTCAATGGAGCGACATTGGAGTAAGTTTATTTTTCACTAGCATTTATATTAATTACTTGAACAAATTTAAATTTGAATAAAGTCATGTGACAATGTCTTTTTGATCAAAATCCAGCAGCCAAAATGTTGCAGCTTGAAATAAAGTTAATTAAAATGAAAACATTTTACTTAGTAAACTGATTGACCAATGATCAACCTCAAAAATATATTACTTTGTTTTTGTTTTCTTATATATTTTTGCTTTTCTTAATGTATGTACATATTCATATTTTCTTTATTGCATACATACTGTTTATTTCGTATTTGATTATGTATTTATTTATGTGATCGATTCTATGCATAATTATTCTTTTGCTGTATTTAAAATATGATACTTTAATAAAGAAAATGTTTATTATTCACATTATGTTGTTTTAAACAAATTGTTTTATCTACATTATTAACTTGATTCTGATTTTCTGGTCCCTTTCAGTTTGTTTTAACGGTTTACTCTATATCATCTATGTCATTATAGGTAATCTGCATCACAAATAATCTATCAGCGGATAATTGAGATTTGACTTTCATTCATTTTTAGCATATAGAAAAAAATTAAATACTGTTTTCTAAATGTTGAATTTTTAATATTACAGGTATTTTGCTCAAGAATTAGATCTTTCAGGAATGCAAGTTGATGTTGCTTTAAGGAAATTTCAAACTTACTTTCGAATGCCTGGTGAGGCCCAAAAAGTGGAAAGAATAATTGAAATCTTTAGTCATAGATATTGCCAGTGTAATAGAGATATGGTTTCAAGGCTTCGAAATCTTGATACTGTTTTTGTCTTAGCATTTGCTATAATAATGCTTAATACTGACCTCCACACTCCCAACCTGAAAGCAGAGCGCCGAATGTCATTAGAAGACTTTATAAAAAATCTTAGAGGTAATCTAACTAAAACATACTCAATAGTATTTTTATATTATTTATAAGAATGTCCCTTTAACAACAACCCTTTTAAAAAGAAAAGATTTTTTAAAAAATTGTGCTCACTCAAGTTTTCCATTAACAGAAGCTCATTAAATTGGTGTAAACATGTATAAACAAATACTCTCATTAAGTCTTTAACAAGATCTAATGTGTAATGTTTTTTTAAACCTTAAAAAGTTAAAATTGTAGTGTCATTTGCTCAAGGATTGGTGATAATGATGCTCTTGGTTCTTGAAAATTGGTCATTTTTATATATTTGGATTGGCGAGTAAAACTACCACCCTGTGAAATAGATTTTCTTTTTCTCGGAATGTGTGCCTGATATTTATTTTCTCTTCTGTTTTTGATTAATATAGAGGAGCAAAAACTATGATAGGGATACAAAATAATTGGTGGAATACAATTAGAAGAATCTAACCCCAAAGCCTTGAGTGTTGTTATTTGAATTGGCAAAATTGGTGAGTTGTTTGCTGGTTGCTTAGGTACTTGATGTGTTTTGGTTAGAGTCTTCCAATTCCATTCTTCCAATTTTTTTTTTTTTTATGAAATTCAAAATTAATTACATTAGTATTATAGAATGGATAATGAGTTACCTTAATGTTTAATTTAGATTCTCTTCTATGATACAGTTCTATAATTTTTTTTATTATCTTGCTGAGTAGGTTTTTATATTACTACCATTACTGCTTCAGAATTATTTTCAATTTGATTAATATTTTATTTTATTTTTTTTGTTCCTCATCTGTTGACCTATACAGCCTTAGAGTAGGAATGTCAAAGTACTTGGTAATTATGTCTGCTAATGATACAGTTGAGTTGTCTCTGTGCAAACTAAAATCAAATTCATTTACGTAACTTATTTCATAATTTTCTTCATAGCTATCAACTTTTACCTGTTTTATGAAGAGGCTAAGGCAAGCCTTTTTTTGTAAAATAACATGAATGATTTATTGTGAACACTGTTTTTCAGAAAGTAACTTTACATGTTAGGATTAACATACCCATAAGTTTATACGAATGTGATAAAATAATAAAATTGTCACTGTAGCAGCAACAGCAGATTTAAAATTTTTACTTATAATTTTGTATTATTGGTTGTAGTGCAGTGCAAAGGGTTAAAACATAAAATTAAAAAAAAAACAACTGCAAGTTAGTAAGATTCAAGTTATAAAAATTTTAGGGAAATATTTTACAGAAATTTATTTATTACAAATGTGAGAAAAAAAAGTTTCGATCTCAACATGATATAGGTTTTAGAAATTAAATAAATATCCATATCATGAATAATTTAATAACTTGGATCATAGAAAGATTTCAGATCCTGGTAAATTTGTTTCTGAGATTTTTGTTAAAGCAATTTTTTGTATTTTATTACTGCATGTAATTTGTAATTTGTTGCTGGTATTTACACTGCTCTTTATGGAATAATTATCTGGAAAAAAAAAGAAAAACTTTTCATATCTCAATCTAACAGTGACAAGCATTTCACTTTCTAATTACTAAACTGTCAATGATGGGGAATGTTTTTGAAAAACCTAAAATTAAAAGACATATCACATGCTTTGTGTGGGTAAAAGTTTATTTAAAATAATTTCTATTTTTGTTACAGATAAACTCTTGATCAAAATTAGTGTTCCACCTTAGGTTTTATGTAAAATTCTTATTAATAAAACTAACTGAATCCCTTAGTGTATATTCATTTGTTTATGATTTATAAGAATTCCAGGATTGTTTGCAACTGATGAAATGAAATTAGTTAAATACTCTCAATGGCCTAAAAAATCCCCGGTGAGTTAGGAATTCAATGACATGGAACTTTTATTACAAGTTGGAGTCTTCAACTCAAAACTTGATTTTGATAACTCATTTGTTAATTTTATTCTTAAACACTAGCATTTCTTAATTTATAGATACATTAAAAATAAAAAATCTCCTCAAGTAGTTGGATTGTGGCTCCCATCGTTCAGATAGAGGATCTTCAAGATAACCATTGAAGGTATCTGCCTCTAAGACTGAATATCCTGCACCCATGATAATGGCGATAATGATACCTCAAAAAGATTAAAAATTGGTTAATTTTCTGTCTTCAGGATTCAGTCAGTTTAATTTTTCTGTTGTTTGTGTTAATTATCATACTTTGAATGTTTGATTATTAATTATATAGTATTCTTGAAATGAAAAATAATCCAAGTATTTAAATAGTGGAATGAGAAAGTGATGAGCTAATTTATATCAGGAGTATATTTACTGAAAATAATGGCATTTTCTCATTTGTTTTATCATGTTATTTTATTATTTATTTATTTTTTGTATGGGTATTTATCATTTTCTTATCTATAGGAGTTGATGATTGTTGTGATATTGATAGAAATATGCTTATTGGAATATATGAGCGAGTTAAAGCTAATGAATTTAAAACAGGTTCAGACCATGTTGCTCAAGTTTTAAAAGTTCAATCCACAATTGTTGGCAAAAAACCAGTAAGTATGATAGTCAATTTTTTGTTTATTTTTTAAATTAAGTAAAACTTTATTATATGCTGTTATATGTTTAATGATAATTATCTTGACACTTCGGAAGATAAAAATCCTTTAGTTTCTCTTGTTCCTTGCCATAGGGAGTGCATGTATTCAGGTACAGAATCTTATATTATTCTGCATGGCAGGACGTTTCCTGGTTTTCTTTGTTGGTCAAAGACACCAAGAACCTCCCATATCAGGAGAATAAAATAACATCCATGAATAAGTAATAAAAACATCCATACCACTTGGAACAAATAGAGAAATGCAGGGAATAGACCTTTGTAGAAATGAAAAAACATGCAAGAGACAGAAGCTCTAGGTACAAATGGGTAGAAGGATCCCCATATTGAAAGGCAAGTGGGTGGAAGAAAAAGAAGGAGGTGGAAGTTTCTCCTATTAAATTTCATCTATTATTGATCGATAGTAATCATAAATATTAAGAAATTAATTAGTCATTTGATGCTGCTTTCCTTGTGATTCACAATAACACCTTTTTAATCAATATAATATTAAAAATAAGTTTATCCAAAATTTAAATTAAAGTTTGAAATTAATATCTGCAAATCATAAAGTATAGAGCCAATGCAGATTAAAAACTTATCCAACGCCCATCCATGGCACATGAACCAAAGCTATACTACTCAATTTCTTATTCATGAAATATTAAAAATTAAGGATCAGTCCTAGACAGTCCCTTATATATATTGTAATATTTAAAATTTATTAATTAGTATGAGGAAATTTAACTGTTATATTATATTATTGTTACGGCGGGTAGGGGTTTAAAAGGAACCTTTACTTGCCCAACTGTGGGGATTAGTAAAAATAAAATAAGTGAATAGCCGAATTTTGTTATTGTTGTATTTTAAATAATTGAACATAATAAACTCTAAAACAAAATATTCAAACATATAAACTAGAAAAGTAAAAAAAAAGAAACTTATCCTAACTTAAAACTATTACAAAAATTAAATCAAATTGAACTTAAGAGAAAAAACAATGTTTTTATATCACCGTGGGTGATTGATGGGACACCTGCTGTGGGTAGGGGTTATGTCCTCATGAAAGTAGATTTGGAAAAGAGGTACATCTGCCCGCCTTGTCCTCTTGGAAGATAAGCCGAAGTAGTCCGCCCGCTGTGACGAAAATGGTTAAGCTGGCGAAGATGGCCGACTGCTGGCTACTAAGACTAAGTAGATTGAGGAAAACATGTAAGCTGATGTGAGTGCACACGATGAAACTTAAAGGTGTATTGTTTATTTTTCACAGTATAAAAACAAAAGAGAACATCTGCTTTTAACACAGCAAAAACATATGTTACACAATCGATCTTTTGTTTTTAAAACCATGTTTGGCTGCAACAATTATATTATATTATTCTCAGATCTAAAACAGCTTTGATGATGACAAGGTTTAAATGAATAGATTAAATATTAACTAGATATTAGAATTTTATTTTAAATTACTTAAATTATTTACTATCTCAGGGCTGGTTTTCCAGTCAATCAGGACACTACTACGCTTAAATAAATTAACGGATACAAAACTGTTTAATCCTAGGTTGAGCAAACTAACCAATTATATGATCCTTTTTAATGACTTAAGTTTTGATGTCTTCTCCAAAAAAATGCTGAAGCTGACAGTGTAGACAACATATTGGTCAGGTCCTCTTAGCTTCCAGGGCACATCCAATCCACTGGCGATCCAAGCCAAAAGTGCTCTTCCTAAATATGCTACAACTGACCGTAGACAAAGGGTGATTAGGTCCTCTTACCTTCAAGGACATATCCACTTTCCCGCCATCCTAACCAATGAGTGATGCTCTCTTCCCTTTTATCTATTACCAACGTTCCGATAGTTGATACCAATATCAATCATTGCACGTTAGTTTTGAGTTGCTATCTGATTTCTGATGTAGATTTTTCCTTGATAATTATTTTCTTCTATTTTTTCTTTAAATTACTATAAATATAACCATGGCAGAAAGTTGAAAATATTAGAATCTATCTGCTCAACATGGCAGTGATTCAGCCGACTTTAAAATGGTATCTATCTTGACTACTTTGAACTATGTTTTTATACTCCATATTTGACTGATCTAAATTGGTTAGCTTGCTTTTTTATATAATTAAACTAATGAACAATATTGAACAGCAATATATAAAATAAAACATAACTAAACTATTTATTTGAAAAAATATGTATTTATCAAAAAATAGGATATCAAATATCTTTATCCTCTATGTATGGGTCCATGTTTTAAAGAGATATTGCTACATATGATTTATAAGCCTTACCATTTTAAATTTCTTCTGTGGTCACAGGGTCATGATTCTTAATGAATTGTTCAAGTAGCAAGATTAATTTTTTCCATTTACTGATTCTGATGTCAAGCTTGCTTAGGGGGAACAAATAATTATTAATAATATAATCTTGTAATTTCATATAATTTTCTTAAATAATTTTGTATAAATATTTTATTTATGTATTTTCTCTTTCCAGAATTTAGCTCTGCCTCATCGCCGTCTCGTTTGTTATTGCCGTCTGTATGAAGTTCATGACATTTATAAAAAAGAACGTCCTGGTGTTCACCAAAGAGAAGTATTTTTATTCAATGATCTGCTTGTGATTACCAAAATATTGAGTAAAAAGAAAAGTTCTGTAACCTACACTTTTCGACAAAGTTTTTCACTCTCGGGTCTTGCAGTCTCATTATTCGAAGTACCATGTGAGTAAATATTGATACTTTATTTTAGAATTTATAAAAGCTACTATAGTTTTATTAGATTAGTTTGTTATTAATTCAGTTTGCTCCCTCTCCCTTGTTTCCTAATAGGTCTACACTTTGAGACATAGATAATAGATAGAGATTATAATACTGGTATTATAAAGGTCTTGTATTTAAGCCTGTGCATTTTTATCTTAAAAAAATTTTCCTTCATTAAGACCATAGTACCCAAGCATGTCAAGGCGACACAGTGGCATTCTACTATCAGTATGAGTACTCAACACACACTCTGGCTAGAATAGATTAGTTAATTTTAGGTTTACATATCGTTCTTGCCTTGGTTGTGGTACATAAAGAAATTAAATCCTAATAAACAAACTTAATTTATCTAGGCTAGGGCATAATAGCACAGCTAGGATAAAAGTGGGTTTCTAGGTGTGGAATGAAAGGTAAGTACAATTTAATCATATATATAAGTTAAATGTTTGCTAAACCAAAGACTTGAAAAAGAGAAAAAGGAGAGAGAAATGACTAACTCGGTTGCTTCTCAAACACTCAAACTTTTATTGAGTCCATCTCGTCTATGTATACAGTTTGATCAGCTGATCTCCACAGTCCGCTGACATAGGCTGTAACTCTGTAAAGCTGTAGCTGTAACTCCCCCCACCAGTTTACAAACAATTCTCGTAAACTAACACAATACAAAATAAAGAAAACTATTTACAATAAAAATAAATTCCTATACACATATCATTGTAAAAAAAAAACTTACAAGCTCCCCGAAGTAACGCTATATTCATATCTTAAATTTAAGAATAAAATAAAAGAACTCTTAGAATGTTGTGTTCTCTAATAGTTATCACATTGAATAGGCTCCCGTATTGCTGTATCTCCTTACCCCTGTTAGACCCTAACTTTCTGTAGACAATCATCCCGATTCTGATGGAACCCATCCTGTCTGTGACCGTTAAATTCTCCTACGCTACCCTCCTTTTTTGTTCCTTTCCATTCTTCCCCAGGCCTTCTCCCATAACTTTCTTCAAGCAACATGGTTGTTATGTATCTTCTCACAGTCCTCTGCTGTGCCCTTATAGTCCTTCCAGTGTCTTCAAAGCCCAAAGAGGATCTCAAATGGTGAAAACCCTGTGACTTTGTGTACCAAATGGTTATATGCCGCTATCACCTTAGGCATTGCTACATTGGGTTCCAATCCCTTGTCGATCTGGTATAAGCGAAGATGGTGACTCAATGTACCATGAAGCTGCTCTATGCTTCATCTACTCTTTGGGTCTCCTGGTGTGTTGAGGTGCCATGTCATGTCATGGTCCTTTATTTCAGCTCAAATTCTCTGCATCCGTCCAATGCGATGCCCTCCGGAACTTCTTAGAATTGGAACCACAACCGTAGAGCTGTCAACACAGCTTTCGCCGACTTTTCCTGCGCCTTACTGAAGCTAAGAGTCACAGTTATCCATTTATATCCTCTCCAGGTTAAAGTATCAATCTGTAGATTGTTGAGCAGTGCATCTGCAGTATATGTTTCCTCTTGTCTCCCTTTTGGCAGGTTTCTGTCATATTTCATCCATTGACTAATTTCGCAATTTCCTATAACCTCTGTGATAGTCTTCTCTATCCCCACCAAAAGTACTTTCTTTTGAACGCATGCAGGGTCTTCGGGATTCCACAGTGATTTGTTTTGCCCTGGAGATATGCTATGGACACCTCTTTTTGTCGTTCGTCCTCCTTAAGGGTTTCCACCATCTGCTTGCAACCGATGAACCTCCTATTCCATACCTATTTTTTCATGCCGCTTGATCTTCTCCAAGACACTGGCCTTGCCCATATAAAGGTGATGAGTTTCTCCGGGTCCTGAAGGAGCCTTCAACACTCTACAAATCTGGTTGGCCCCCATACCTAGCTGTGACCAAATTGTCATGATTTTTCTCCTCCCATACAATCTGCCATCTCTTTTTGTTATGTCCTCCAGTTCCTCCGTATCTATTGGTCTTCCTTCCTCCGAGCTCTCGTTAGACGGTAATTCTTCCCTATCGTCTTCCTCTGCCACATTCTGTTCTTCTTCCTCTCCTGGTGTCCACTCCCGTAGGAATTACATCCGATCCTGTACCTGCATTGTCTCCATCACCTCGCTGAGTTTATCTGTGATTATGTAGTAGCGTGCCAGGAGTTCCACAGCATCCTACCTCCTAGCCACTGGTTTCTTCGTTTCCCTGATCATCATGAATTTGTCCTCCTTTGGGGCTCACTGTTCTCCTTCGAATGCTGTCTTTAATCTTTCCTTGATAACTTATCAAGGGGTCTCTTCGTCCGCTTGAATTTGATTAAGTCCGCTCCTCTTCACTCTGCAGACGACCGCTGCTTTTAATGCATCCGCATCTTCGCTTTCGAGTAGATTTTTAATTTATTTTGCTTCAGTTGGGCTTATCAGTTGGTCTCCCCTTTTATGAAGTGGTTGAGTTCGCCTATTGCCCTGGTGAACCGTTCGAGGTCAGAAACGACCTTCCTCAAGTCTTGGGCAGTTGCAGTGCCTACTTTTATCCTCACTAGTGTTGTTGCGTGTGCTGGTAGTGGAAGAATCTCCGGGAGTGGAGGATTCCCCTCTGTGAGAGGTGCATTCTGGGCCACGTTTTGATTCAAAGCTTCCAGGTTCAAAACCACTTGTTTTACGATACTATTGCCATTAGCATCCATTATTTACAAAAAAAAAATGAGAGAGAAAAAAATTAAAGATGATAAAACAACAACAAAAAAATTACTAAAGTTCCATCAAAGTAACTGCTGACTCAGGCTGTAACTTATATATTGTAATATTTAATATTTATTTAAAATAAATATAAGGAATTTTAATACTTTTTATTTATTCTCATATCTTAAGTATAGCTTAGGTTCAAATGAAACGCTTTAATATTAAACTGATAGGAAAATTTTATAACATAATTGGCTCTTAATCTCAGGCAGGTTTTCCAGACAATTAGAACAGACACTTAGCTAAATTAATATCAACTTTCTTCAATTCTAGGTAGAGCAAAACTAAGCAATCACATATTCTTCTATGATGACTGATGATGTTCTTTGTCTTCTATCTCACAAAGAAACACTGACTGTAAATAAAGTATTGGTCCTCTACTCTTTTCAACAAACATCTAAACTCTCGGTGATCCTAATAAAGAGTGATCTTATTTTTCTTGGATGATCCTTGATGTCTTCTTTTTCTAGATGTCTACCTCTGAGAGTGAACAAATGGTGATCCGCCTCACCTCTTCTAGGAGCTCCTCGTTTCCTGGACACGTCACATCACCCGGTCCAAACAAACAGTGATCTAAACAAAGCCTTGTTCCTTCCCCTTGCCTAGGTGTTCGATTTCGACATTGATTGTAGCACAATGGTTTTGAGTTTTTGCTTGTGATTTTCTTTATGAATATTATTCTGTAACACTTATTATCGACTTCTATTTTTTCTTAAATGTATTGTAATTACAATCATGATGGGAAGATAAATATATTTGAATCTGCTCAACATGGCAGTGATTCTACCGACTTCAAAATAGCGCTGCCATCTTGGCTTTGAACAATGTCTTTTGTGATGCATATTTTACTGATGAAAATTGGTTAGCTTGCTTTTTGGTTTAACAAAACAAATGAATAATATTTAACATTGATACATAAAAATAAAAACATAACTAAAATCATCTATGCATAAAAAACAACTATTTATTAGAAAAAAAATGAGGATATTACAATATATATATATATAGTTTGTAAATTTTTTGAATAACCAAATTTTACGGAATGGTTCCATACTTCTAAGGATTAACCAGAATAAAAGGAAACCAAACCATAAATGCCTAGTTATCATTTCGAAATCTAATTTCAGAAGTCTAAAAAGAGGTTGTGATTATTAAGGTTTTAAAATGAACTAATCTCTCCCTCCCATAATTATCTATTGAATGAGCATATTAAAATTGAATTTAAATCAATAGCCTTCGGATAAATACCTTCATGCATATTTTATTCTTTTAATTAAAATTGATTTTTATGAGTCATGATCTTTTCAGACTATCCATTTGGAATAAGATTGTCTCAAAGGGTAGATTCACAAATTCTGATTACATTCAATGCTCGAAATGATCATGATCGTTGTAAGTTTGTAGAAGATATACGTGAATCCATTAGTGAAATGGACGAGATGGAAAATTTGCGAATTGAAGCAGAGCTAGAAAAACAAAAATCTAACAGAAACGGAAGGTACTTTTAATTTTCAATATAATACTGAATTTTAGATAATTGTAACTCTAATGTTGTGGTATTGTTTTTATTTAAGATCTGTCAATGGAAATTGCAATGAAAATAGAGACAGTGGAGTGGCTGATATTGAAGTTTGCGCTTGCATTCATAGTGAATCTCCTACTCATTTTAATGAAAGTCATGGTAACATAAAAAGATCAGCTTTGAGTAATTCTTTATTAGATATTCATGAGCAGACACAGTGTGGTTCAGTACAATTTTCGGAACCCCCTCAGATCTACTCAACTTCCCTTGATCAGTCTGATTCACTGTGATATTGTTTTGTATATAGAATATTGATTATAAATTTTGAGTGAGATTTCAGTATTTATTAATATTTTGCTAATGTAGTCTGAACTAAATAGTTTTGGTCTGCACCTTAAGAAGAATATCTTTTCAGTATTATAATTTTTTTTCCCCCTCAAACATGCTCTAGTTATTCTAACATATTTTACACTTATATTATTTTTTCTAGAAAAAAACTTTTGGGTATGTACGTGTATAAATGTTTGTGTTATACATGTTCAATCCTTTTTAAATCTCATTCCTCATTTTTACGAGTAACATTTTCCTTTATAGGAAATTTATTATCTCTGTCTTGAGTCAATAATTTTATCTGATTAATATTTTTAAATAAATGTTCATGTATTTTTTAAAGTATTCAATCAACTTGAAAATTTATGATAGTAATTTATCCATTGTTTAAACTACTTTTTTCTTTGTTTGAAACAAATTTATTCTTAATTTAATGTTAATTAACAATTAAATTGTTCTATAATGAGCCTTGCTAAATACGAAAATTTTCTTATATATTATACTCAAATATTTCTAAAGATTAAAATGTGAAAGATTTCCAAAATTTGTATTTCCTGTAGTAATCAAAGGATATTTATTTGGTATAATTGTTATTAAATACGTTCATTAAAAATTCTCTCAATCGTTTCATGACTTTCTCCATAAGGACAATTATATTAATTTTTATAATTAATGATCTTTCCTGTATTCAACCAAGATGTTGATAAAACTAAATCATAATAACTTACCCATGGTTCGCATAAAGCGCTTTAAGTATTTTAACAAAAGGCTTTGAGTTTTAGAACAATTTTTGATATTCTTATTAATTAAAATAGTTTTTCTTTTCTTAATTTTTAAGAATTTTAATTTTGGATTAAATTTTAAGCTTATTTTTATTATTTTTGATTGATTGATTGAAGTATTTTAAAAATTAAAACAATTAGTTTCAGACGTTCCCTTAACTGAATTGTTTTAATCATTATACAGTTATTAAGTGTTTCAAATTTGATTGTCTTGTATTATATATATACTTTATTATGAGGAAATGGGATTTGGTGAGAAGACATATGCTGTTGGTAAATAGTTCTTCTTAATATTCAGACCAAAGCTTATGAAATGAGTTCTATGCTCATGAGGCTATAATCACCATGTTCCTTTTATATTCTTGAAATATATTATAGTTAAAAAAATTACAGTACTTGTGTTAAATATGATATTTTTACTACTCAAAGTATAATGATATATTTATTTCTGCATTTAGGGATAGTAGGTGAAGTTATAAAGTAAAAGTGATCAAAAGTATGTGCCAATTTTGCCATAACAGTTTATTTTTCAAGGAAATCATTAAAATTATATCTCAATTGTTTACCTTTTTTTATTCTGTTTGATTCAAATCCAGGATTTTAACTACTTCCATCCATTTGATGTAATTAGTAAGTAATAATCATAAAATAGATGTTCTTACTGCCAAATATTTTATTTTATTAGAAACATTTATATTGACTTTATTCATATTTTATAAAATTTATTTTCATTAACTATTTGAATGTCTTCTTTTAATTAACTTCTTTAGACCAACTGAATTTTATTTAAATGGAAATTTTCATGAAATTTGTTGCTACATATTTGTTTGAATGAATGTTTAGTTTGGAATATAACTCATTTTTGCAGATCCACTTGTGCAATTGTATATTATATGATAAATTTCTCCTCAGAATATTGAAGTTGAATATCTCTTAAGGTTACTGTACAAGTTCTTATTAAATAACTATAATTAATAAACTCTTTTGAATACCTATGTATTATGAATAAAAAAAAATGATTTAATAATGCATGATATTTTTTCGTATTTATTTTAAAAGAAAAAAAAATGAAAAAATATCAGCATGTAAGGGCTCTTTGATGGAACAGTTCATGAATTTGTATGTATTTTTCATTATTAAATACTATTATAATTTTGTTTCAATTATTATAATTTTCCTCTATACATTCTTAGTGGAAAATACAATATTTATTAACTTTTTATTTTCTTATCTGTCAATTCTGTAAGCATCTTCATTATCTTCCAACATGTTATTTGGTTTGTTTCGTGCAATAGATATTAATTAAAATTATCTTTACTTGTTACATTAAATTAAATTTATTCTAGAAATGATTACATGAAATCACGTCTTAGATTCTATATCAAGCAATTCTATTATAAATCGAATTGTGAAAGTTATTTTTTACTGCTACTCCCTAAGTTTTTTTTTTCAATATAGTTCCTATCAACTATGTATAAAAAATAAAAAGTGTTTTTTTAAATATATATTTAAAAATGTTGTTTTTAATTGTCAATAAAGGAAAAGACTAAAATGTTGTGAACTATGACTTAATTAAATGATTGATAACATTTTCTTATAAACATTTCATCTGTATGATTTGATAGTTATGAACTATATTTAATTAGATGTTAATTGGGAAGATTTTTTATCATATTTAACTGAATCTTTGAAAATATATATTATATTAATCTAAATAGTTGCTATATTTTGAGCCCTAACATGTATTTTTTATGTTGCCTTAAGTCATTGTTGTCTTATTGTAATCATATCAAAATACCAGGCTATCCAAATGTCCG
Organism: Halyomorpha halys; assembly: GCF_000696795.3. Classification (NCBI taxonomy): domain Eukaryota; kingdom Metazoa; phylum Arthropoda; class Insecta; order Hemiptera; family Pentatomidae; genus Halyomorpha; species Halyomorpha halys. The sequence goes on along the minus strand of NW_027106386.1, from coordinate 70,807 downwards.
AGTTCAATATTCATTGAGCAGCAGTATTTTATAGCTCACTTTCAAAGAGATTTAAATCACAGTCAATACTAATTGCATCATTAAAGAGACCGATGTTGGTTAGTCATTTTTGTTTTTAATTAGCTTTATGGTACCTAAGGATTGAGTTTTTTTTTCATTCTAAAAATTTTAATGCACTTTTATTGTATTCACATTATAAAACATCACAATTAATTATGCGAATTACTGTCACCTCCATTTAACCCACAATTTTGAGCAATAGAATATTATGACATAATCATATTTTTGCTACCTTTTTAGGTTTTAGTCACTATTTCCTATAGTATTGTTTTTATTTTATTTCACATTTTTTAAAAATGTTAGTCACCTTTTTGATAAGTATTAGAGATTATAGAATCCATTTTTGAAATGGTTCTTCATTTAAATGTATATTTTTTTTCACTAAGGAATATCATTATATTCCATACCATTGTACTGCTTGTATATATGATAGATTTTATAACTTGTATGATGATTTTAAGAAGAAAACATTTTGAATAGATGTAGAAAGTGTGTATTTTTTTTATCAAAATAGATTTTGTATTAATCTTGGAGTTGTATTAGAAGCACTTAAAAATGCTGCAATGATAAATGGCCTCATTATGGATCTATTTCAGAAGGGTTGGTCACGTTTATAGCTTGTTTTGTTTACATTAGAAATTAGTCTAAATTCATATACTTTAAGTTGTAAAAGACTGATCTAATTTAAAACACTGCAATAATGTTTGTGGTAAAATTAAATGTAGCATTAAATGGTTTGAATTTTTCAATATTCTGTTTTTACTAGTCTTCTTGTAATATGTTTGATATTATTTTATTACATTACTAATCATTTTATTTTTCCTCTGTTGTCCGAGAATGATAGAGTTTAAATAAATTGGATGTTTGGATAACTGGAATTCTGTTATGTTTATGGCTGAACTTTGTAACTTTATTTATATATCATAATTTATAATTTCTTTTCTTTTAATGTTTGTCCTTCATGCATTTATTTTTAATTCAAGCTTTAAAATACAAAATATTAAAAAAGAAACAGTATTAAAAAAAATTAAAACATTTGTTGATTATACTAATTCAAGTTGTATTCAGCCATCTTATTTTGTATTATATTTGTTTGCATTTTATTGTTTTTGTGTATAGCTAAGTTAAAAACCAGTATATATATATGTAAATTAACAATGTAGCCTTATGAAATTGTCATATATTTTTGTGTATTCTTTTAATGTAAATTAATTGTATTTATATGAGCTAAACAGTAATATCTCTTGTACCTGCAATAAAAATTTAAGTAACTGCTAAAAGCATATTAAATTTTAATCTAGTCATTGCCACATTCATATTTTACTAAACAATTATACTAAAATTAAATATTTGAATGTAACATTGCATCTTGTAAATTTTATGTTTTTATCAGTTTTTTTTGTGAAATAGAATTGAATTTTTTTAGCATTAAAAAATTTGCTAAGCTGATCAGATCTCAGTGTTTTACATTTTTTAAAACAATAAGCTAGTCTTCTTTACCAGTGAAAATAGTTTTTTGGAATAATATTGTTTGTAACTCATTTGTTATTATATTATATCTAACAATATGTAATATGTGTTATTGTGGTAAAAAAAAAAAAAAAAAAAAAAAAAAAAAAATTGAAAAAAAGAAAAAGAAGTATTCATTTAAAGAGCATCTCTATATTATACACTGGTAATTATTTCTGTTAACAATATATTTTTGTTTGTTTTTTTAATCTCTTAATGAAACATGTTTCTTTTCTATGTTTATAGTTATTAATATTATTTCTTTTTATATTTATTATTATTTTTGTTTAATTTGTCTGGAATCATTTTAAATAAATATATCATTCTGTTATGTTCTTGAATTAAAATATTTAATGAATTTATTATTGAGATCCTTAATACTGCAATGGGGATTGGTAAGGGTAAAATATAATACGAGGAGTAGATGGTTGGGAGTGCGGTCAAAATAAAACACAAATAAGTTTATGTAACTTATTTAATCGTGCCAACGTTTCAGCTAGAACTTCTAGCCTTCATCAGGGCTAAGAACAGAACAAGATAACCAATGAATACAGAAAATATAAACAGAATGACATAAAGTAAATAATTTTACAGAATGGAATTAATAAAATAAAGTGATGAGAGAAGTGTAAAATAAAATGTATACATAGGTAATTGAATAAGTAGGTAAAATAACATAATTAAGGAAATTAAATAAAAATGAAGTTATAATAATGCAAAGAAGTATGAATATATCAAAATATTTTTAAATTAAATATGAATTCAAAAAAATTGTTTTTTCTTTCTATTCATTTCTTTTGTTAAACTTAACTTATATTTTGCCTGTTTATCTATTATTATAGTTACATATATTTTCTTTCTCTCAGTTTTATTTTTCTTTCCATAATTTTAATTTTTAAATTATTAATGAATTAAAATGCTCATGCTGGATGCCTTTAAATCCTGGCTGTAAAAAACTGCTTAGTCTTCTTTTTTATGTGTTAAAAAATCTGTTTGGATTTTAACTTAAAAAATGTACCTGTTACCGATCAATTTTATGGAAACAGACCTCCAGAGGAAGAGTCAATCTGATGTTGACATTAATTGATGCAATTAAATTAATGTTTATCCTGTATATCACTTTTTTTTTTCAAGCTTTTTTTATTTTCACTTAATAAAGTAAAAGGAACTATTGAGATAGTCAACTTTTATAAGATTTTGAATGTTAATTGAGAAGTACTGGCTTTCCCACTGTTCACAGCTGATAAGGTGTATAGATGTGACAGGTAAAGACAATTATCAAACAAATCCTTATTTTAGGACAGTACTTTTATCACTGCAGATGTCAAAGTTTACATTATCATAGAGGCCAGGACAGTTGCTTCTGTGGCTGGAATCGTTCTGCTTACTGTCACCATGAAAAAGATCTTTCTGTGAGAGAGTGGTATAATTCTTTTATATACAGAGAAACTTGTCTTTAATAGCCATCTATGAGGGATGATATTAAGTCCATTAGAGAGGAATGCCCATGGGCTTAGGCAGGGGAGAGCCAGGGCTTCCTCCTAGATCTTTGGGACCTGAGAAAAAAAAGATAGTGAAGTTATTTGATTTCTTTTTATTTTATTTGATGATTTCTTTCTGGAAACATGCTATAATTAGTAAGAAATATGTTGAGTCGACATCTTTACGGATCACCACCGCACCTTCGAAGTGACAAGATGAATATACTAGATTCTTCCATAAAAAAAGATAAGATTCAAAAAGCACAATTATTCGTCATATACCTATCTCTAAAAATAATGGGGGAAACGATTAAATTGAACTTTTTTTAGATTCCATTCTTCCTTTTATAATTTACGGTTTTTCATTTTAATAATCTCAGAATGTTTAATGAAAATAAGGCTGATGCTCTCAAGAGCAAACCTCTTATATTTTTGTATCTATTATATGTATTGTGTGTATTTATGTACAATAATTAAGTTTATGTTCGATTTTCAATAATTTATTCTGATTATAGCTAGTAAAAATTTAAAAAGCAATTATTAAATTTTATGAAGTAGCAATAAAATGGCGGGGGTACATCTTGGAATGTATATATATATATATATGTTTGTATGTATGTGTGTTATGGGCAGAGGTTTGCTCCCCCCTCAGCCAAATCCTGCCTAAGCCCATGGGAATTCTCACTAAAAGTTGAAAGGGGAAATCACATTTTTATAGATAAAAATACATTAATTATATAAATTAAATGAATATATTGTGCAAAACAAAAAATTATCAGTAAAATACTTATGTACATACATTTATCTTTGTATGTTGACAAATTTCCATGTTTCTAGCACATTGCATCTGTACTTGTATGTGGAGGCAGCGGTAGCAGCGTGGTAACGCTGTCTACCAACCCTCAGGTTGTCAGATCAACTCCGGTCCCACCTGGGCTTTTTTCAAGCATAAAATAATGCAAAATTCACTTACAGCCTCCCCCGGGCATTTGTGAGACCCGTTAGCCAATGGGTGGCACTCACCAAAAAATAGGCGTGGGAGTAAACGAACCCACTCTACGAAAAAAAACAAGTCAAGAAACGCGCGATGTATTTCTTAATACATCGCGCGAGGACTTATACCTCCATGTAATCTTATATGTAAGTTTCACGTTTATTTTTCTTCACTGTATCTTAGCGACGAACAATTCCAGAAATTATTTGGAAACAGGTTTTTAAAGACAGCCGAATACAAAACCTATTTAAAGACATGTCAATGAGCTGTAAATTTTATGTTTCTTGATAATTTGGAGTCAAAGTTTTATGGGAAATCTAATTGAATATTCTAACAATTAAGAAGTTTTTTGTAAATCATAAATATATGTATGCGCCTTCTTTTTCTACATTAATATTTTTTTACAAATATCAGAAGATTAATAAAATTTATGTTTTAAAAAAATAATAAACTCATAAACATAAAACCGACTTAGAACCACTGATTACAATGTTGTTCAAAAGTTTATTTATTTGATAACATAATTCACTACCCTATTAAAGTTATTTTTAGATGTTTCATTTCTATTTAGTTACTGAAGAAAAATATGGAATTCTTAAATTTTGATTAAATACATATGGATGAAAACTGTCAAATATATTTCCTCTTAGATCTGTCTCTTCTTTTGTATAAAATCAAACATTTTGAAAATATTTATTGTATGACAAAACTTCCGTTGCTTGAAAACAATTTGATTTGTTATAATGAGTAGTATCAATATGCTTGGCGTTTTAAGCGCAACAAGCTTTGATTAATTAGGATATCTTCATAATTCCATTTATAGTCGGCCGCCGAGTATGAGGAATGAAATCGAAGTTTTACTCAACTTGAAGTTGATGGGGCATGTATTGTCACCACACATGTATTGTTTTTTTACCCTCTACCGGATCTTTTCACAGTATGGGCCTCAATTATTGGGAGGGTGGGACTAGGCCCCAGTGTTGCCTCCCTATTTAACAAGAGATATGGCACTAACATGTGATATGGTTAATAGGAAGATCTAAAATATACATACATTCAAAACAATTTAGTATGTCCTGAAAATTCTGCAAGTACTTAATTCTTTTTTTTCACAGCTTTCTATAGTGTATACAATTTCTTATATTTCAAGGTTAATTTTAGTTTGAGGATAAAGTATACTGGACAAGCCTATTTGGAATATAAGTATATCCAGGAAATTATATTTTCGCATAGGTAAGTAAAAGTATTGGATGAAATTGGATACAACTTGTTTTAGACCATGTTACACTAATTCTCAACTTATCTCCAACTTTGAGTCAAATCGGTCTTGTAGTTGAATATATATATATTTAATAATTCTCTATTGAAGTAAATGGGTTAAATAAAAACTAGCAGTAATATTTTATAATTTTTAAATGTCTTACGCTAGGTTTCTTCCCTGTCCATAATTCAAAAGGAGACTTTCCAAGAACGCCAGACTTAGAAGTTCTGTTTAAAATATGTACAACAGAATTAATTAATTCAGCTCATAGTTATTGTGGTAAATTACCGTGGGATAGCCCTGGCTGCCTCTACAACTGTACGGTTATCCCGCTCAATAAAACTGTTAATTTCGCTGGAGTAGGGCATAATTAACAAGTGTTCAATACTGTTATTTTTCAGAACCTCCTTAATTTTTTGACAATCAAATTCTCCTCCATTGTCACTTTGAAGCGCATTGACAGTGTGTCCAGCTTTTTGGCACTTTAAGAAAAATTAAAAATTTATCAAAAACATCAGATTTCTCTTTTAGGAAGAAAATATGTCGGAATCGGGAAAAATCGCCTTTGAAGTGAACATAGTATTTGTACCCAGAAAAAGATTTTTCGAAAGGTCCACACACGTCAGCATGTATGATCTCTCCTGGTACCGTTGCCCTTTTTCGAGTTCCATGTTTTAATTTGTGGGCCTTACCATAGACACATCCTTCACAAATGCTAGGATCAGTTTTTAATTCAATACCTAATTCTCTCTTGATCACTTCTTTTGTATGTCTCTTATCTTGATGTGCAAGTCTTTCGTGATAGAGTTGCACGAGTCCCTCGTGATCACTAGCTACAACATTATTAGTCGAGAGTAAAGAATTATGTAAATTAAGTTTATACAAACCGTCATTAATGTTCCATTGTCCAGTCATAACGACTTCATTCTTGACAATAAAGTTGCATGTTCCTGCTGATGAAATAAATTTACTCTGAGGACATCTATCGTGGCTGCCAAAACTGAATAAAATTTTTGTGAATGGAAAGCACCAACCATACATCCCGCAACGTAATAACTTTACCCACAGATGCATGTAATTCTACATCTCCAAAGCCTAATGCGCCAGCTTTTTGAACATTGGCTGTTGCAACCTGGTGTGGTCTGTCAAAGTCTTTAATACATTTAAATAACTTT
>NW_027106386.1:4554-60182 GCF_000696795.3 Halyomorpha halys | reverse complement strand
AAAATAAAAAATAAAAAAAAAATAAATAAAAAAAAAATTTAATCAAATCTATGCGAGACCATTTAAGGTAACAATTCACACAATCTTTGAAAATTTCATCAAAATCAAATTAGCGGTTCAATCGATCATGCATGAACACAAATTTGACTACAGACAGACAAACATGGAACCTAATTTGTTCCTTGAAATCCGAAATGCAAAATGCGGGTGACAATTTTCGATTACAATTTATTGTTATTTTTATTTCCTGCATGAATACAATGCAGAAACTAAAAGCTATTAAGACAAAAAAAAATTTCAACTGTGGTGAATTGATAGTTATAGCCAAAGCATATATTAGACAGCACAGAGGTGGTGGCGGTATGGAGGAACAGAAACGTAGTGTTGCATTTTCCCCAAAAGTGAAAAAATCAATATCTAGAACTGAATGTAAATGATTTTATCTTCTGTTATTATCCTCCTTGAGGCCAAAATTTCCTCCTACCTTGAGATTCTAATAATTACGTGTTATCTAATTTAAAATATATAATGCTCCTTTTATCATTACCTAGCCTTGTTTTAAAGTGTGATGTAAAAATTCATTTTTTATTGTATACACGTTGGCGAACTGTAAATATATCGATTGTTGAGCTTAAACCGTTTGCAACGGTTTTGTAATAGTCAAGTCGGTAGTTTCCAGTCGGCAGTTACCATCAAGCTATTGTTTTGTGTGTGTTGTGAACTTGTTTGTTCTCGCTACACTAAGAACGTTTATGTTATTTAACCGTAACAAATAAAACAGTAAATAAAATTATTTGTGCCTACCACCCCCGCGTTCAACATTTGTCACACAGCTGAGGCTGAGACTATTAAAAAAAAGTTTGTAATCTTTTTAGCATTACTTCAAGTACAAGTATAAAATATAATTTTAATTTTATATGGAACAAACCAATCGCTGTTACACTTTTTACCTCTGTCACACGGTGATCGGTCATTCCCAGGACCGCTTATAAAATACCCATCAATAAAACCCACAAAGAAAAATTTCGTGCTGATTGGTGATCAGGACACACTAGAAGGAAGTAGAAAACATGTATTCGTCCCCTTTTTTAACCTCTTCAATTGATTCTAGGATGTAAAAGAGAAGAGGGGGGGAATGGGTTGTCTATAGGTAACCAACCTATTCAAATCGAGGTGCTGGGTCAAGTTTTCATTACGTGGGACGACCACGAAATGAATCCAATCCCACAAGCCGGACTCCAACCGGCGCCGCTGCAGTAATGAGGCAGACAAAGTTGACACTTTGGACTCCATAGGCTACAAACGGCCCTAAGACTGATCACTATTGTATACATATTTTTAATTAGAATTAATACAGTAATTAGGTACTCTATTTCGATTTATAACTCCTTAGTCGTATGCGTCATTCTCAAGAATAAGATTTCAATTAGAAATCGATATTACGAAAACTACAATATCAAGTGTGTGTTTACATCATTATATTATTAAGGAGCATTCCCAGAAGGTGAAAAAAAATCTAATCAATTAATCGACTTTAATTTTTTTTAAATGATAGTTAAATAGCATCAAATTTGCTGAATAACCTATATAATATTAATGATTATTAACATACAATTTTTTTTTCCTTCCCGGCAAAAAGCACCGCAGCCAGAGAAGGCACAGAGGGCCTATTGTACGCCGTATCTCTTCTGTTCAAAGCAGGCCAAGTGCCTTTGCGAATCTGGACACTGTGCAAGGATCCACTGTCAAGTTTGGGGTACAAGATACGATCCTTACCGAAGAAGAGGAATCGTGTTCTTGCTACTGCATCACATCTACAAATGATGTGGTAGGCAGTCTCATCATCCTTCCTGCAGAATCTGCAGATAGGGGACTCTATCAATCTCATTTTATAGAGATGCTTATTCAGCTGACAGTGTCCCGTGTATAGACCTGTCACCCATCTTGAAATACTCCTAGTCTCCTAATCTATGTTAAGAAGACTATTACTTCTTTTCGGGTAGGATCCCTTGAGGAACATTTTTGATTGTTCCATTTTTTCTGGTATTTCTCCAGAGTAACTCAGCATTGCTTTTAGCAATCATTTTGATGTGCCTCTTCGCATAGCTGAGACTAATCCCCTAATCCCACATATGGGGTCAGGTGTAAAAGGAGCGGTCCCAGATCCTTTCATTGCTAGGTAGTCCGCTCCCTCATTACTTTTAATGCCTTTGTGTCCAGGCACCCATTCTACCCGCACCTTGTTGGCCAAGGAGAGAGAGTTTAAGTTACCCTTACACTCCTCCACCAATTTAGAACGCGTTACATTGTTACCTAGCACATTCTTATTGCATTCGTAAAAATCGTAATTAGCCTATCCCTCGTGCCCTCTTTTATTAAATTCTGGGCACAGATATTTATTGTAAACACCTCAGCCTGAAATACTGTGGTGTGCTTTCCTAACGAGATTGATATACCTTAATTAGACATACCCATCCTCCATATTTCTGTTCCGGATCCTTGTTCCATTAAGGATCCGCCTGTATAGCACGGTTTGTGTGGGGCAGACCCTTCAATCTTTACACTATAATAAGTATCCCTATACTTCTTCACCTATTGATCAGAGTGCATAGCCCGGATCCCGTCTTCATTGATCTTCCTGAACAGTCTTCCATGTCCCTCATAGGTTAGGGAATGGTAGTTCGTTCCTTAGTGTGTCCTAGCTCTGATTTGAGCAGTTTTCCTTCCAACATCGCATTGATCCATTTGGAAGAAAGCTGTCCCACCCCTTTAATTTCATGGCTCTAGCCATGGTTCTATACAGCGAGACATCACTGCCCGCCTCAGTGGAGATCCCAAGAGCAGTGGGCCCCCAAACCTCCGCCGCGGACGCGCCCACCGCGGCCAGGCCTCCTCTGGGTCCAGCGCGATGGGCTGCCACCCCAATCGTGCCAGCACGAGAGGTCGTTGCTGCACTCTCCACCTCCATGGGTTCACCAGCCCTAGGTGGAGGCCTCCTCCTAGTGTGTACCTTGATAAAGTCCTTCTTGAAGTTGTAGTTAATCATGAAGCCTCTGCCTTCCAAAAAGCGTAGCTTGCTTTCCGGAATCCCCCGGGAAAACCCCGTAAAAGCTAGCCTCCTTTTCCTTGATGCCGACCGGCGTCCATCTCTCGACATCAGGCATCCTCGAGTTTTAGTAGCCGATTCGCTTATCGGGGAAGAAAATTCCCAACCCGGTGGTCCTTTGGAGTTCGTCAACCTTGCCGGTGTACAGAGTGATATTGTCATTGACAGTGACGTCTCTTACAACAACCGACAGCCAGTCCCTACCAGCTTGATTGTCGCAAAGCACGGTGCACCCCCCGAGTTGGTATATGAAATTACTGAACTCGAGGAGTACACCCCCCTGTGCCTGCTTCTCCATGATCCTGATCAGTAGTGCCTGCACCTCATATCCGTCAGGAATGATGGCAACCCTGCTGGATCCCGCAGCGTTAGTATATGATGATCTGGTTGGACCACCTTCCCTAGGCCTCTTTGCCGTAGGCGCGGAAGTCCCTGGGATGGACCTTATTCTCATCTTGGTGGAGGGTCCCGGTCCTGTATGATTCTGGTCCCTATCAACAGAGATTGATGGGTCCGGTCGTTCAGTGTCCTGGGACCACCCCATCCATCTCGTATCAACTCTCCTGGTCGTTCCAGGTCCTGAAGAATTCTGGTCCCTAACACCATAGGTGGAGGTACCCTCTTGACCTTCGGTATCCTGAGAACTGACCCCAGGCCTCCTCCTAGCCCTAATAGATGGTCCGGGTCCCGATGAGTTCTGGTCCCTATCAGCCGAAGCTGATGGGCCTGAAGGTCTCCCGGTATCCTGTGTCCAATCCACGCTCCTTGGCTCGCTTTCCGCAGTAGAACCAGGTCCTATAGACCTCTGTTCCTTGTCAACCATAGTTGTTGGTCCCGGAACACTCTCAGTCTCCTGTAGTTGCGCTGTGGCTCTATTGACTGTGCGCCGCCTTCTCATTGCTCCCGATCCTCTGCCATTTCTCCTTCTAGACTGAGGCCTAGGGGCAGTGTTTCCACTTCCACCTTCCCCCCCTCCTGCTGAGGTTCCTCGTCACTCATCTCTTCCACAATCGTAGCAAGTAAGCTCAGAACATCTTCTGGCAGTTCCACTGCTGGCCCTGCCAGGTCCGAAATATCTAATACGTAAAGAAATTTAAAGGTCGAATCCGCCTCATCTGGAAAGAGATAAATATAATATAAATTGTCTTCGTTCATTTTTGTTCCCAAGAGTATGAGAGTTCTTATAGGCACTGCAAGTACTACCCCCTCTCCCTGCAACGGGCATTCAATACAATGGGGTACGCCAGGTGCCCCAAGTGGGTCGATTAAAGACAGTATATTTTTATACTCCCTACCATTCAACCTCTGCTCTACCATTCAGCTCCCTACGCCTAGCTTGGGTGTTTAAAGGGTCCCCATGTCTGTCATACACCACGTGACAGTAGGCGTTGTAGAGATAGGGAGAACTGGGAAACCTCAGACAGTGAGTAGGGCACTTTGGCCTAATTCATCCGCGAAGAGTAGGGGAGACACCCGTACCCATCTCCCTCTCCAGTCCTCCTGTTATCCTACCCATTCCCCCTCCCCCCAACATGTAATAATAGTAATCATCAATTTATGAATAGGAACACATCACAAAAATATAATCTCTAAATGGAAGTTACATGGGCTTTAATAATAAATAGAGTTAACATTCCCTTACCTATTATGCCCAAGACAACAATATTGGTATCTTTGTGAAAGGAGGGAAAGACAGACGAAATAAAAGAAAAAAATACGGCAGAGGAATAATACATGTTGACCATAAAATATTCAATAATCTAAACACTCAAATAAGCTACATTCCTTAAGCTTTATTACTATTCAGTCTTTCAGGAATGAAATGAAGGAAATAGAAAATAGAAACTGTTTCGCCATATATCAAACAAATTACGAACAGTTGGAAATTATCAGAGAAAAATCTGTTATAAAGGGTAATGATTTATTAGAAGAGGTACTAGAAATAGTACAAATCTATGATGAAAGTGATTATGAGGACAATGTAATATCGAAAATATGAATTTCAAAATAAGGTGGTAAAGCGCGAGATAATAAACAGGAAAATTGATATATTTCACCACAAATAGTGAACAATGAAAAGCTACATGACATCATGTGAAAATTAAATTGCAATCGGAGAGAATCTGTGTAATGCACTTGTTGAATTGCTTTAAAATTAAGAAGATTCCTTAAAAGAAATATTTATTAGTCGATCGGCCGGTGTTGGTAAGAGAAGATTAATTAATGCTGTGTATCGACTAGTAATTCATTATTTTTATAACCGACCTGGTGCAGAAAAATAAATTACTGTAGTGTTATTTTATGCACCCTCAGATAAGGCTGCATTCTTAATCACACCAATTCATATTGTAACACTGTATACTACTTTTGCATTACCTGCTTCAGGAAATATTTCATTAGTATATAGTGACGTTGGTAAAACAATAACAGAAAAATTATTTCACATTAAATTAACAATAACGGTTTGTAGCTGATTGTAGTCGAGAGTTGACGACTAGTTAATGCTGCTCATGGTAAATTTGAGAGGACAATATTCAAACCTCAATTCACAGGGCCATATGAATTGTTTTTAAATATTTGTGACAAGTGTACAAGTGCAGGGCGTAATGCAAGATCAGCTTAGTATCTCTTTATACTTTGAGGGTAAGAATAGATATGGAGGGCTATTCTTCAGAACATTTTTTTAGCTGAGAAATGGATTGGTTACTCTTGTTGAATGTGATTGTTTCCGGGAAATCATTAATTGGAATTATGTTGTCTTAAACTATGGAACACATTTTGTCATCACCTATCTCTTTTCTTGGATAAGTAATTTTCTTTATTTAATTTAATACCTTTATTTTTATTAGAATTGAATTTTAAAGACTTTGTTCGACAAAAAATTTCAATTTATTTCTAAAAGCGACATAACTTTTCGCTTGGACGTTAAACGATTCCTTATGGAAAATAGTTAACGCCGTAACTTTGAAATAACTTAAATTAAACTAAGCTCTTGTCACCAAATGGCCAGGTCATTTACTTTGACTCATTTACACTAAATTGAATTTAATCATAACGAATTTAATTTATATTTAGTTAAAACGGGGACTGCCTGGATTGGATAAAATCTATATAGTTTAGGAGATTCAGGAGTGATTAAGAAGCACCTTCAGCTTTTTGGTCGTGATGCATCCAACTACTGTCTGATAACTCCCTCATCTTGATAAGATCTATTCGCGCAATCATGTCCCCAACTCCTATTCCCACTTGATTACCCACTCACCAGAGATCAAATCGGCCTGACCTCGAAGCTTCCTACCACGCTCTCTGGTTCCTCAATTATTTATTTATTTATAAGCTCCATCCACTAACAGGCCAAAGCCCAATTCCAGGTGACATAATATTATAACATTTTGCATTGTATATCAAAATCAATATGAACACTTGAGTTTATAAACTAATTACAATAGCATTGGATTGATTATTATTAATAAAATTTAAATGAATATGTTGTAACCAATTTAAATTGTGGGAAGATATTCCGGGTGGCGGTCAATAAAGCTATCAAAATGGTAAAAGAAAACTATTTATTGTTAACCAACGTTCCTTTCCATTTTACAGGGGGCTTCGGGAAGATAGTGTCTGATGTAGATTGTATGAATATAGTCCGGGTGGTGGTCTATCTTCCTGCGTCTACTTCATACGGTAAACTATCTTCTTCCAATATGAATAACCAATTTAAAGTTTTGTTCTTGTTCTTCACTTTCAGTTATTTTAACGGCCAATTGGAAACCAATTATTTTCCCAACATAGTAATTAACTTCTTTTATTTTAAACATCAGTGTCAATTTCGTAATTAACCTCCTCTTTAACCCTGTATTTTCAATAATAATCTTTCAATTTCGCCTTTAACCGATTTATTTTGTAATAAAACTCATTTAATTCATTAATTAATAAAAAATAGATACAAACAAAATCGAAACATTGCTACAAAGATTTTTTAAATTTAAATTGATGTGTTCATCAAAAGTGCTTTTTTTCCTTAGTAAATGATCTCTAATAATCCACATGTATTTGTGAAAAAACTTATGAGCTGTCGAAAAGAGAACAGTAATAAAAAAGTTAGAAAAGGGCAAAATAATACTGAAATAAAACTGTCTGTTATCGGTCTTAATGTTCTTTATATACATTAGGAGTGTTTATTTACACAGGTAGGAGAAATCAAGGCAGATAATATGTCTTGTCATATCATAATTTCCCCTACCAATTTATCACATACCCTACGTAAACTAAACTAAAAAAAAAAAAAAAAAGAGAAATACGAAATAAAGGAAAATCTCCATACAATAAAACTATACAAAACAAAATTATGTTTGTATCGATCAGATCAATGCAGCATCTGTTTACTACAAGAGGTAATTAATTTAAGAATTATAAATCAAAGCTACTTTATATTATGCCTCTGTCTTTTAATTAACACAATCATTTTTATTACGAATGCTAAACTTCATCTATGTTAAAGCAAATGGACTACCTTAATACAGGTGAATAACAATTTATTAGATCAAAAGAGGCTTAGACCAAAGCTAAATTAATATAGGTGGTTTCAGCAGAGTATTTGTAACACTACCAGAACTTCGACAACTGATAAAAATGTGTTGTGAAATCTAAAACCTAGGCTGTTGTGTGGAGAACATTTGTTTCTGACATTGAATCATCAGCCATTAGATCCTCGGCAAGAAATCTTCAAGGTTGTTTGTGATCTTCATCATTTTTCCCTCGCTTTCGACCTGGAAATATAGGTTTATATGTATTATGTTTAAGTATGTAATATTTATGTAATTATTTAATCCTTAATATCTTATGATAGCATGATAAATACCTTTGTCAAGGAAATGTACACCACAGATCACATGTGAACAACCATAACGTGATATAGTGATTTGATAAAATAATCATATTAAAAATTAAAAATCAGCATAAGCGTCACACAACTTTTACTTATTGAAGTTAATTTCTACTAGAGTAGGACTACTAAAAGTTATATGATCTTAAGCTCTGTCAGACTATTTCAAAAAGATCTACTTAGCTAATGTTAAAGACCATTCAATTGATCACCGATGTGATGAGTTTAATCAAAATCGCGAGACCGTGTTTTTTAAAAAAATAAATTAACCAAACGGTCGATACATAATGATCATTCTTCACATTTTTATTAGATCAACCGTTTGGTTGATTTATTAAAAAAAACCACAGTCTCACGATTTTTATTAAACTCATCACATCGGTGATCAATTGAATGGTCTTTAACATCCATAACATCTAACATAATAGCATTAGATATATTCTGAAATAACAAGATATACACGATAAAGAATTAAAAAAAAAAAATTATATACCGCTACAACCCATGAAGGGTCAGGGGTTGAGTACTTTGTAAGGAAGTACTGTTACGGTTGTGCAAGGTGATTTGGTCAGAATCATGCTTGACCGACAGATTTTTACCAAATTGAGGGTACCCACTTTACTAGGCTGAGTGAACCCCCGGAGGGGTTGAGTCACGCCAGGGTTGAGTCACGCCTATAGTGTAAAAGGAAACAGTTCTGCCCAGTCGCATTCAAACCCGGGTCCTTGGAGTTAGTCGTATCGCGTCTTACCACGGTGCTACCATGCTACGCGCAAGGTAAAGTAATAAATACACTCAAAAGACCTCTTTTTAACACAATATTATAGAGTTGTTTGCCAAATCACAAAATCGAAACTATATCCTTAATTCAAATAATATTTAATTGTTCTATTGCCATTATTTATTATTATTATTATTAATTCTTAACATAAATATTACCATATTTATTTATAAAAAAATATTAGACACATATAGGTGTCCTTCCTGTACTTACACTGGTCATAGGATTCTTGCTCTCCTCTGGCTCCTTCCCCTTGTTCAGGAGAACATGTTATCGAGTAATTTTTGAACCTGTAACTACACTAACTAATATTGTTTCTCCAGAGGACTACTGAACAGCTATTTCTCTTAAATTATTTTCCTAGAGCAGGTTTCCAAAACTATGGTCCGTCAAAGGCTTTCCCGGTTTAAAACTGCCACTAATGAGACCCTTTGACCACATTGAATTTAAAGTCACGTGTTTCGGTCTTTGAAATACAGCTAAAGCGTTTCAGCCATGGGCGCAGGCAGGATTTCACCAAAGGGGAAGCAGACCTCAGCCCATCTCACACACACGCACGCACCCATGTGGAGTTGCTAGTCTCCCATCGGGTGCCTCCCCTGGTGGCGGATAGGGGGATCTCACCAGATATGGCGGGAACCGGGGAAATAAAATACCCGAGGTGGACCAAAACTAGACTCAAATCCAGGCGCGATGGATCCTAGAATAGGCAGTGTTCTGGTCAGCGTGTGTTTCTTAGGCTAGAGGCGGCAGTTTCAAACCTGGCAGGAGGTATAAAATGCAAAAAAAAAATCTATAAAAATGATGGAAGACAACAATAATTGTTCTACGGTGCAGGGGCACGGAACCCCATTACCGGCGTCGATAGGGAATGCAAAAGCGGGCTCCCCGGGTCGTCATCATACGACCACAATGCTACAATGGTGAGAGACTTGGCCGTGAATCATCGGCTGATACACGGAAACTTTTGATGACGCTTCATTCACTTTAATGCTGGAGGAAGAATGTGAATTGAAAGGGTCAGCGAGCGAGATGTCTTCCGGAGTTTTCTGTGTTTCAGGAAGAGTTCAAAAGAGCTGGAAGGAACCTCCGACAAGCCATTTAAAAGAGCAAACGATTGTGCTAGAGAAAACTCTGTGATGAGGTGGAAGCAAGGGGTAGGCCTTACAAAATAGCACTTAAGAAACTATATAAAGGCACGATGCAGCTCTCCACGAGATCGAATGTTGTAGACAATATTGTCAGAACACTATTCCCGGATCAGGCGGATAGTATTGAATATATAGACAATATATATTCAACATATTTCCCACAAATTACGCAGGGAGAGATGGAGGACATCGCCTCGGACCTACAACATGGCAGGGCTCCAGGATTTGACGAATCTCTTCAATTCTTGCATTCATTAAGGTTCAATTCCGAAACCTTGGAAGAGAAGTACTCATTCCAAAAGGTATGGGAAGACTGAAAGATCCGTCAACCTTACGTCCAATTGGTTTATGGGATACTATTTGTAAGGTATTTGAGAAAATCCTTTCCCTCAGGCTACAAGAGTTCACGGAGGGTGTAAAGGGCCTCTCAATAGCACAATATGAATTTCGTAAAAAGCGATACACTGTAAATGCTGTTTGCGAATTGGTAGTCGAAATAGCCCGTAAAGCAATTGTAGGAACAATATCCATTGACCAGTGGCAACAGCGTTGGGAGGCTGCAGATTCTGGGAGGTGGACACGCTGGTTAATACCCGATGTGGGCTTGTGGTATGGTCGCCGGCATGGTGAGGTGGATTTTTACCCAACTGTTGACAGAACATGGATGCTTTGGATCATACCAATACCGATTTAAATTGGACAACAGCGCGAAATGCTCTGCATGTCAGACTGTCGAGGAAACAGCGGAGCACGTATTTTTCACTTGCATTCGCTTTACGGAAGGGAAAAGCGAATTGGAGAGAGTGTGTGGAGGAAGCATCACACCAGAAAATATGGTGAGCCATATGCTACCAGTATTGGACCAGCCATATAGACCAGCATTGGAACGCAGTAAAGAGATTCACCATGGTCATCTTCAAGAGGTTGAGAGCAGAAGAGAAAGCCAGAAGAAGCGATTACCATGTAGATAAACAAGAAATTCATGCAAAGAGAAAAATGAGGCGACACTCAACCATTTCCCTCCATGAAGTAATGCCTAACGACGGTCCCGTGTAGATGAATGAACAGGTGTAGGGCGGTGGTTTTACTGGGTAAAAACCCTACACACGGATAGGTAAGGGCCTGTACTTGTTTTTTGAAGATTTCCACCGACCCTCGTAAAAAAACTAAAACACAGCCGCGGTTCCCCCCTGGTCCCATCAGCAGTTTCAGCGACTAATGGATAGCATTTTGTCGATGCTGTTTGTATTCGTCTACTTGGATCATCAATAATCGATACTTCCGATCTCTCATCGAAGATCGAGATTTAGTAATCTTTACCAGTCACAAGCTGCTGCTGCAGATTTTTATCAAGTAGCCGGGAACAGCAACACCGGTGCAAATTAGGCTCGCTATTTTCATTAGCCAATTCATTATCAAGAATCAACAGGTATCAGGAGCCGTTCTGTAATTTATTACAGATCTTTGTATTTATAATGTGAGAAAAGAGGTAATATCCTTACTAGAAGAAATGCAAACCGCTCTAAGCAATGTCAGAGTTTGGCTTTAAAATTTCCAAAAGTAAAATAATTGCTATTCTTTTTAGATAAAGACAACTGAAAGGAATGCCACCACTGAATATTAATTGTCTAATAGTTACTTTCGCTCCCATTTTCGATTGTCGAAATGGGAGTGATTGGAATCCTATTGTGTTCTTTTTATGTTAGGTAGCTCGGATTGACTTTTGATAGGACGGTCAGTTAGATTCCACATTCCAAGCAATTAAAAGAAAGTTGCCTCCGCTCTCTACATATTTTGAAAATAGTCTGTAACACCAGCTGTGGTGCAGATTGAAATAGTACGGTGACCCTATACAGAAAGCTACTGATATCAAAGCTGGATTACGGTTGTACTGCCTACAAATCAGTTACCACTCAGAAAATAATCCTCTGTACAAAATGCAGGTCTCAGAATAGCTACAGGTACTTTTCGTTCCAGTCCTGTCAATACTCTTTATGTCGATGCTGTTGAGCCTCCGTTCGACATACGAAGATAACAACTTGACCTCATTTACTTTGCTAAAATCCTCTCTGCTCCCAAACATCTTATGCTCAAATACGTTATAAGGAATTCTCTATTACATGCCTTTAGAATGTAAGATGTTTGTGGACAACCGTCATCACAGCATGATTGGTTGTCTTGAATCGGTTAATCTACCCCTTATTTCTCAAGGTTTATGGGTTTTGGATAATAGGTTGGTGATCGTCAGTTAGATCTTCGAATTATCATTCACCACTGCTCCAAAGGTCAATTTTATTAAAGAGCTAACATTATTGTGTTCTTATATTTTTATGTTCACTATTAGCTCTTTGGACAAAAGGAGTGGCAACCAAATCAGTTATAGCCTGTTATCACCTGATTCTTAATAGTATTCAATGTTTTTGTTTTTTCTCAAATATTTATGTTTCAGTAGAGAATTTTTTTTGTTCTTTAAATGAGATAGGACCTGCAATGGCTTGATTAAGAAGTGTATATCTGATGAACTAATATATATATTTCCTATCTTTCAATTGTGGTCAATTTAAATTAATGCTCAAAATGTTTCATTTCTACATTTACACAAGTTGTGCCCTGTAGTGTGGTTTCTGTTTTCTTAAAATCTTCTAAAATGACTTGTACAAATTTTATTAAATCTACATTTTGCATTTGGAGCCCTTCCAGGAGGTTTTATTGTAAGTATTATCTTGAGTTAATGATTTTGTTCCTTTAGGTAAGAATGAACTTTAGGCCATTAATTTAAAATTTTTTTTGTTAGTTTAGAGTTTGAACAATTGTGTTGATTTTTGTTATTTATTAATAGTCATGGTGCTATTGATTATTAATATTGGTTTATCCTCATACCTGTTTATTCACAATTGTAATTTATGTCTTAATTTCTATACATCACTTATGATTTTAATGTTTAACCAACCAAATTTTAAACCCTTTAAATTAAAAGATGACTCTTTCAATTAACTTAAATAAAGTTATTATGTAATTTGTACTTTTAGTGGATAAATTAAAATTAATGCAAGAAGTCTGACCTTTGTTTAATTATTTCAAATTTTAATTGAAATTACTAATTAAATTGATATGATTAGACTCTTGGTTATTTATAAATTATTTCTATTTATGAAAATTTTACATTTCAATTGTGTCCATATATTCGTAATATTGTACACTCAGGGGTAGAGTATCATTTCACCGTGTAATATATCATGATTTAATAATAATTTATCAATCGAACTTGTATTTGAGTTGTTTCTATTTAACATTCCTAGATGCCTCATAATTATTTGCCACAATTTTTCAACCAATCAGATTTGATGATTGATGAAAAGCGAGTATTGTAATAAAAAGAATTCAGGTTCAAAATAAAATTGTACAAAGTTCTTAGCCCTCCTAATAAATGAGATAGAGGATGAGTATAAAATTGGTTTTGGTGTAAAACAATGAGGAAAAACTGTATGTTTTATTTAGGTTCTAACCAGATTGTAACTTATTTTTAGGATATCTTAACTATATAACAACGTATTTGTACCAAAACTTTCTATTAATTAAAATATTCTGATGGAAATTACAAATTTTTATCATTTTTTTAACCCTCAGGTCTGTGGTACCCATAGCAATATTATTTGACATACATTTTGACGTTTTGAATTTATTTATATTCTTTATTTTTATTTTTTTAGGTTATATAATCCATGTATAAATAAATAAATTATTACAGCAATAAATGCATTATATAGAATGTTTGATTTAACCGGTATATAAATAATCGTAAAGGGGTAAGACAGTACCACCTTTTCTGATTAAAGTAAAATCGTATTCTGTAGGGTTAACAAATAGTGTTTGTCTTTAATAATTGATAAACCTTCATGTTATTTTTTAAATAATGATTTAATTTTTATATTTATTGAAGTAAAATAAATGCTTTTATAGAAGTTTAGTTTAAATTATTCAGCAAACTCCACAATTTTTCAAACATTTTTATTGAGTGACATTGTTTTTTGTTTTGTTTTTTAATTTGCTAAATTTATTAGAATTTTGAGGATTTTTTCTAAGAAATTTGTAGATATGTAGAAGGAAAATTAGTGATTTTCAGGTTTATGTGACCAAACTTATCATAATCAAAAAACGCAATTATACAACTTTTATCATTGAATGAGTTAGCAGAACAAACATCGAAGAGATTCAATCCGATTCAACCTACAATAAATTTATTGATTGTTGTATTAAGAAAACCAAGTGATGAAAACATGGAGAAAAAAAGTAAATTAATGTCACCTCTAGGTTCTTTTTCAATAAAATAAAAAAATAAAAAAAGAAAGAAATATGTATATACATATATATACATAGGTATATACTAGTATCTGCAGTTACTACCTTGACGTGAGAGAGAGACTTAAAACACGTACTAAAATCATTTTTAATCGGGGGAGAATAACCAAAATTTACTACAGATTAAAAATTGTGTATTTTCTATCAAGGGTATGGCAAATTATACTATTAATATTTCTTCCCTTATTTTTTCTCTGATCATTCTATAATAATTATGTAAGATGTCAAATTATTCTCAATTCAATTATATTAATATATCAATTCCATCCTCTTATTATTTCTGATAATGGTTTAGATAGATATCAGTCAAATCCTTTTGATTTTGGGAACAGTTAACATTCCAACTAAAATCAGAGTGGCTAAGCTCATGTGGCCCAATTTAATAATCCAAATATTAATTATTTTCTTTTATTAAAACAATATTACACAGCTGTATTTCATGAAGTAACTGTCTATCTTAAAATACCTCATTCAGAACAATGATTCGGCGTTGGTAATTAGAATTGAAAGTCTGAGAGCTTGCTTACCCTTGTTAGTTGTGCAGATATTCAAAAACAATAGTACACTTTCAAAGGCCTTTATAGCAAGCAAAACTGTGAAATTATAAAAAAAAAGTGTTTAAAATAGTTTTGAATTCATTCATGAAAAGAGTGTACCACAACTTTTTACTTTCTCATACAAAGAACATATCCTGAGATCACTGAAGAAAGGTTTTTAACCAAACCTGACTTTGTTACGAGGTGTGGTGATGGTAAGATTTGGGACCACTCCACCAAAAAGAAATTTGTTTGAAGGAAATGATCTTTTTTTTTTATTTTTATGGATGTAATTAACACAGGTGAGAAGACTATAATAAAGACACATCCCATGGAATACTCCAGTATCAATATAATTTATATTTTTATAATAATCACCCATTTATGTAATACCATTATGATGTAGCATAACTGAATATGACCGATGTTATTTTAACTATAATAATAAATTAACATTAGTTATATAAAAATAAATTATATTTAAACTATTATAGTAGGATTAGGCAATTCTACATAATAAGGACTAGGTGCAACTCCAAAGTGTAAAGGAATTAGAAAGTATTATTTAACCGTGGAAGAGCGGAGGACCTTGTTCACCAAAGATTAAAAAAAAAAAAAAAAAAAAAGGAATGAACTGATGAAACGGTCAGGTCAACAGTGATTAATGTATATAATAAACCATTAAATAAAAAAGGAGTCATAGTAATATAGTGGAAACAGATCTTGAAAAATTGTGACCAATATAAAACAAGAAAATATGACAAGCTTCACGTTCTGAGAAAGAGGAAAAGGAAGGCACATTCTTTCTCTGGGTCCCTTAGGAGATGGAAATAACTTCCTGAGGATCAACAGACACCTCACTGATCTCTAAAAGACCTCCAGCTTTGTTGCAGGTCAAAATAAGACATACTGTGCAGCCATATAAACTACAAGTATAAGTTATCTGAGTTCTTAAATACTTAAAAGCGTTTAATAATTGAAAAAATATCAAAATTCATAAAATATTGTTTGAATAATTATATACAATGATTATAATTAATTGTTAACCAAATGCGTTATGCTGTAATAGTAATGGCCAATATACATATGTAATTTAATTGAAAATTGAGGATAATTAATACTTATAATGATAATCCATTAAGTAAGTTATTGAAAAAAAAAATGTTTAAGTGATAATGGAAAATCATACAGTATGTTGTTAGTAAATATTGTGTTAAAACGTTTTTCTCATTTAAATTAAAAAACAGTTCATTAATATTAACAAAAGGTTTGTCGAGGTTTGCCAACTTACTAGTTGCTGAGATGAAGCGGACGGACTAGTAAGCTGATAAGGATAGGTAGCAGCTCTAGTTGCCACGATGAAGCAGACAGACTAGAGCTGTGGAGAGACGGGACAGCTACACTGGTTGCTGAGATGAAGTGGACGGACCAGTGTAGCCTTTAAGGAAAGGTACCAGTTCTAGTTGCCGAGATGAAGCGGACGGACTAGAACTGGGGAGAGACAGGATCAGCTATATTGGTTGCCGAGATGAAGCGGACAGACTAGAACTGGGGAAAGACAGGATCAGCTATACTGGTTGCCGAGATGAAGTGAACAGACCAGTATAGCCGTTAAGGATCAGGTTACAATCTTAATTGCCGAGATGAAGCGGACGGACTAAGATTGATGGAGAGGAGAAGGAGGTAAGGCCATGGATCAAAAATCAAAGAGGGGATTTAGAGCCCCTTATTTATAGCCCTAGTCCATGGGGCTGTGACCGAGAAGCGGTCTTAACTTGTCTGCTTGAGATAGTTTCGTGCATTGTTTTGGTATCGTTTATTAATCATTACATCGATATTGTTGAGTGTTATGTACAGAAATTATTAATATATAAAAATGACAATATGTTTTTACAAAATGGAGTAATTTGTAAATTTGAGAGCTTCGGTGAGGCTCGAGGTGCTGCGCTCTGGTGGGTTGTGGCTGAACCTCATGCTCCTTCTCACCCCCTTTGCTACAGGTTCATTAATTTACTTGACTTGTTTATTTGTTTAATAAATGGTTCCTAAATGATGTTATATTCCAGTTCTGTTCTAAGGTATAATACATCCTTCAGATAAATGAGGTATTATCAGTTTAATTACACCTCCTGAAGTAAGAATATGTGTCATTTTCATAATCATTGTTGTTAATGGGGGCTGTTGTCTAAGATATATTAAATGAGATTTAAAGATAGTAAAGAAAAATAATTAATTAAGGTAATTATAATTATTATAAAAATTTCTATTTGGACAGAACTGAAATTATAAATATGTTCAAAATTTATATATTGGGTCATTTCATATGAAATATCCATTTTTATTATTTCATTAATTCAAAGTGGACTTTTGTTGTTTACTTGTTTTGTATGCCATCAAATATGGCTGTGGAAACCCGCAGTTTTCGAGTAATTTTTTTAATGAGTTTAAACTTGGACACTCAGCAACCCAAGCTGCAAGAAACATTACCACAGCATTTGGGGAAGTATGTTAAAGCGAACATACCATTTGCTGGTGGTTTAAAAATTTTGGTGACACATATTTGAATAACCACCCCAGAGGTTGACCTCCACCAACAATTGACGATGATAAAGTTAGGCTTACTGTGGGAAAAAACCCTTACCAAACAGTTAAAGGGCTTGCAGCACAACTGTATACAAGTGTATTGACAGTTTCTGGATGCTTGATGACCATTGGTAAAGTAATAAATAAATAAAGATAATTATTGGTGGCAGTGGCGTACGTAAGTCTAATGCACTACCTCACTGCTGCCGAACCCCATATGCCAGAAATGGCGAGGAAGGAGGAATTAAAAAAAAAAAAAAAGGTCAGTGTTTTAATTTTGAGGAAAGACTGGGAAACATGCTAAAACCAAATTTTCAATATTTGTTTCTGTGTAAGGTGGTCAATGGCAGGAATAATTCATTTTTTTACCCAGAAGTAAAACCATCACATCCAGATTGATAACCAACCCTACTATGATATTGACCTAATGGATCAAAAACTTGTCAAAAAAAAAACCTACATTGGTCAATCGGAAGGGACCTATACTCTTACATGACAGACCTCATGTTTCACGACAGACAGTGAAGAAACTCAACAAGCTGAGTTACGAAGTCCTTCCACACCCACCTTGTTCACCAGACCTATTTCCATCTGTTCAAAAATTTGAACAATCTCCATAAAAATTTTTTTTTTTTAATATGATTCTTTGGACAAAAACACATTTTCTGACTTCATTCCTTCACAAAACCCTGATTTTTTTCAGTTCTGGGATCAAAAAGTTGATAACGCGTTGGGGAAATGATAGTATAGAAAATAAGGGTAATTATTTTGAATCAATATGTTTTGATTTCATCAAGTTGTTTTACTGAATAGCCTTACCTGTGAAAACTAACATTACATATTAAACGACCCAATAGTACTTCCCCGCCGGGCCTTCCCGCTAAACCCCTGGAGAGTGACGGCCCTATATCACTTTTGAAATATTAGCTTAAAACGGGAAGGAGAGACTTTAAGATAGAGCAATATTTAAAAAGCCCCTGAAATCGAAAAACGGCATCAAACCCTCCACTCCCGCCCTCCATGGTAGCCTTACTTATCTGATTTTTATAACAGACAATTATAGTGGGTAGGTTGGTCAATGAACGACATGTCACAATCCCACAAGAGGAGATCGTAACACTAAAAAAAAGGCTATCCTTCCCCGCCGGACCCGCCCCGCTAAACTCCCGGAGAGCGACGGCCCTATATCATATTATATTATTAGCTTAAAATGGGAAGGAGAGACTTTAAGATAGAGCAATATTTAAAAAGCCCCTGAAATCGAAAAACGGCATCAATTACATTCTTATTGTTAGTACATTAACACACATATTATACATTGTGTTACACACACATGGAAGTAGGGTTTCATCATCATGATTTCTTTTATAATATATTTTAATTTAATAGACCTTCTATTGCATCTAAATAAAGGCCTTGGAAAAATCGGTTTAAATATATTAAAATAAAAAAAGGTTTCTTCCAGGAAAAAAGTTCCTTAAAGTGTGGAACAGTTAATCAAAGCAGATATTTTAGCTGCGTTAAATATACATCATGATAAAATAAGACAGGAAATAAATAAGACCAATGAGTCTATAGGAGAAATAAAGTAGGAAATTTTAGAAGCTAAAAGAAAATTTGTAGAATATAAGAAACAATCAAAGAAACAATATGGTTTTTTGAATGAGGTTCAATAATGGTTTGGGCAGAGAAATTTAATAATAAAAAAATTCAGCTGATATCCTTCGGTTATGAGATGACCATGTGACCCGACAAACAAACCTGTACAATCTCATAAGGTATATAATTTTACCTTTATTGCTAGAATTTTGGGAAAAATTCATCCTTATTGATGATAATGCTTGACCTCATAGAGCAAGGATGGTTGAATGTAATTTAGAGAAACAAAAAATCACAAGTATAAACTGTCCTGTGTGTTCATCCAACATAAATTATAAAACCTTGTTTGGGGCAAACTCCAGCCCATGCTTTTGCCTCATAATTACATTGTGTGCTTTATAAGGAATATTAAACGTATAATATATTTTTTTCTGTAAGTACTCGTCCAGATCTCTTTTTTTTAAATCAAATTAGAAATAAAAATGGAAAAACTAGAATCATAATATTTAACAAATATTTTTTAAATTGTGTGAGATATTATATTATCTTATACGATACATATTATGTTCTAGAGACTATGGTAAAAACTTGTTTAATTAATAGTTTGTTGATGTGCAGTTTTCAATAGATCTATGTATTTTAAGGACCCTTCAGTTTAACAAAAATCTATTTGGCATTGGCCAGTCTGTACCATGATTATCTATGTGTGGTTGGTTCAGTTTTGTTGCTTTTTATTTATTTTAATTTTTTTGTAGTTTCGGATTCTAATGCGTTTGTGTCAAGTCAGGCACACTATGCATAATGACTGGAAAACCTGTTTTTTGTATACTCGAACCAAATCAGCCCTAATTATTTTTATGAAACTTTACTTAAGTTTTTTTTTTTCCATAAAGCCCTTTAATATTTCATATTTAATGCATCCTCAAAAAAAGCAGGAAAAAATTCATGGGAAATAGTAAATTTTATTTATGTTCACAAATTGTATATTGTATATTTGTGTATTTTATTTATATTTTATATATATATGAAATGTTTTGGGCAGATTCCTATGAAAACAAAAACATCTTCAAATTTGATTAGTTTTTTGAATAATTTGAAAACTATACCTCTCCCAGACCACATACCCAATGCTCGCTTGTAAGGATATTAAATCATATAACAAGCTGAATTTAAAATAAAATTTAGACAAGACAACTTTGACTCTCTAGCCAAAGCAGCTAAGGAAGTAATATGAGTGAACACATAACAGATATTGAATTAATATTGCAATTTAATTTTTGAATGAATAATGACATTTTTGTCCTATAAGGAATTATGGAAACAATATTTTCTGTGGAAATTCTAAAATGATTGCAGCAAACCATTATTAGTTCGTTCTTCTAAAGACAATTCGCATTTGACTTCTCTGCAGACAAACAGAACTAATCTTCTATAAGATTTTGATTCACCCTGTTCTCACGTGCTCTTCACAAACCTGGACATCTCAAATAGCAAAAAAAAATATCTGGTGTTGTTTGAATGAAAAATATGGTGGCACATAATCGGTCAAGCAGAACCCGAAAGAATTGAGAACCTACAGCTTTTATGAAGAGTTGGATTTGGTCAGGTTTTTCAAGGTTGGGAGGCTTATTAATGTTGGTCATGTTGCCAGGATGAGTAAGGAAGTGACCTTGAAGAGAGTGTTAGGGAAGTCCTCCATCATACAAAAAGAGCTGGAAGGCCAAAACTAATGTGGGCTGCTAAAGCGGAGGACTCAAGAAGTCTCTCATGAATCAGGAATTGGAAATTGGCAGCACTAGACTGAGCTGAATGGTGAAGGCTAATAGAGGGAACAATGTGGATTATAGTGCCAAAGAGGAAGGAATTGAGCAGAGGATTATAAATATTGGGAAATAATAATTAATTTTTGAAATTAATTTTCATGTTACCACTAAATAAACGTAAGGACAAACTGTTAAAAAAACATTTACTTAAATGATAAACAAAATAAGGCATATGGAAAAAGTTATATTTCAGTTGTATTACACTAGAAAATTACTTCTAGAAATCCTAAAGTACAATGAGCAGTCTCATATTGGATATATTATAATCAAACAAGGATGTTTTTTTTAATTTACTACAGTAGATAATTTTGACAGTGAGCCCTGGTCAGGATATTATGATTGGAAATGAAATTCTAAACCATCACTTAATGATTATATAGGGTGTTCTATACTCATTTCTCTGTATTTCAGATACTTGTTCATTCACTATTATGTTGATCATTTGTTTTTAAAATTTAGTTTAAATTTTTTTTTAAATAATCAATTAATTGGTTTTCATTTTGAATATATCATTCTGTTTTCTAGATTATTTTAAGTTTTACTTTTTAATAAATATATACAATTTTTGTGTGGTTAGCATAGATGAATTCTTTATAAAATAGGTTTATAATTTCTTACTGTTATATTTTATAAATTTTGTTTTATTTTAGGTGAAGAAGGAAGTTTACTATTTAGATATATATTATCTTGAAATTAATTTTCAGTGAAATATTTCACTCAAGATATTGATACTATGATTATGCAGGATTGTTCTTGTTGAATCTTAAGGTAATGAAGAATGAATCAAATTTTAAACATATATTTGTTTCATCCATGCTTATATTCTTATATACCATAATTGTGTTCATATTATTACTTTTTAAGTAATACAAAAAACCCTGCACCACTACAACCCATGAAGGGTTTTGGATTCAATACTTTGTATGAGAGTACTGTTTCTAGGAGGTGTTTTGGTCAGAAATCAAGCTCAAGTACCAGGTTTTTCTCCAATTAAAGGGTACACACTTTTTGGAGGCTGGGTGTGCCTTAGTAGGGTCTCCTGACCCTAGAACGTACCCAAGGCTGATATAGCAGAATAAATAATTATCTGTCACTGCCAAACTCA
Source organism: Halyomorpha halys (assembly GCF_000696795.3). Lineage (NCBI taxonomy): Eukaryota > Metazoa > Arthropoda > Insecta > Hemiptera > Pentatomidae > Halyomorpha > Halyomorpha halys. Next base: position 38,254 of record NW_027106386.1, on the reverse strand, counting down.
CAGCCTGGCCTGAGAGATAAGAGCAAAGTGCCTCACTCACTAAAATATCCAGCTCCCTCATTAAATAATAAATTATAAGAAATAATGATGCTCTCTTATATGTTACTCTGTGTTTCTAGTTTGACTCAAGCTTTAATTGATGTTAGTTCTGAAATAAATTTTGCAGTATATCTATGAGCTTCTTATTTTCTCAATACTTGAAACACTTCCCCTCAATCTTCAGCTTTTATTATGTTTAGTCCTTCAGTAATACAAAGGCACATGCAAAGTTTTGCTAAACAACTTTATTTTCTATGATTGTTCAAAATAGATTCCATTGGATAAAATACATTTATCCATCCTCCTCAACCTATCTTCATTGTAACCCCATCATGTTTCTTCTACCATTTAGGTACACTAACATCCCAAACCCTCAAAAAGATCTCATCGCTTGTGAAATGCCTCCATTTTAGACTTTTTTTAACCTGAAAGAAAAGTATGAAGTGACCGATAGCTAGATCCGGGCTGTAGGGAGGGAGGGTGCCATAACAGTTTTATTTGAGTGCTGGCCAAATATTCTGTGCAAAATTTTAAAATATACTCCTGGAGCATTATCATGGTGATGGAACCATGAACCTATTGTTAAGTTCCACCAAAGTTTCTGGAGAGCTTACACCCCTTATACGGTATAAATATATACTTTTCCAGCCCTAAACTATTCCTTTCAGTAGATAATCTGTTTCTCTTTTTACATGTTTATCATTATTAGTGTTGTGTGTTGTTAATTTTATGTCTTATGTGTTCATGAGTAATGTAATCATGATATAAGTAATATGAATTTAAATTTGGTATATTCAATTTTTTGTTAATAGTGTGATTATTATTTTTTTTATGATGGTCATTTGTTTTAGATTTGATTTGAAATTGTTTTTCTAACAGTGTATGATTTTAGATGTAACATAATTAAATATATGTCCTGTTTGTCTAAAATGTGTGATGAGAGCAGTTGGGTCTCATTTGTTCAGTTTATTTATCATAAAACTATAACTATATTTATGCTGGTACACTCTTATTTTAGTTTTTGTCATTGGTTATTTTTTTTTTATATTCTTTCAGAAAGTGTTAATGAATAGGAATTTTGCAGTATCTTTTACTGTTGGTTTTGTGTTATGGTATTATTAGTGTTTTTTTAGTAGTTGGGAAATATTTCTATGTGGGTACCCATTTATTAAAAGGTCTACTACTTTATTTTTCACTGCTTTTAGATCTGTTAGCAATGTTATTTTATCACAGGAAAAAAAAAAAAAAAAACCAAAACATGTAATTTTGTGCAAATTAAAAGTATTGTCATTTGAATATCTTTTATTTGATTCGAAAATCTGTTGAGGTTTAGTGCACTTAGCTAGGGAACAAAAGTTGCAATTACATGTAAAGCCGGTCTCTATTTATCATTATTCTCAGTTGGTATGGCAATTCTTATGTCATAAACAAATTTAAATATAAATGGGATTTTGGTATTAACCGAATCTAATAGCTCTTCTAAATAAATATCAGCCAAAATTGATCTGAATTTTTGGAGATAGATTTTTTCATTGAATTGGAAATTGGAAGTATCCTCTATCTGTTCATAAGGCCAGTAATGAAATGAATTGTTCTTTTGGGATTTTCTTTATGTGTTTCAGGTTTGTACTACTTTTTTTGAATTATGGTTTTATTTTTCAAATACTTGTTAGTAAATAATGATGATCTGTCTAAGGAAACCTGTTTATAACCTTGTAGAAATTAAATATTGTTGATAAGTTGAAATTCAAAGTAGTCCCTAACAATATATTTATTAGTGGAAAAGTGATTTAATATTTTTACTACTTTATTTAATTTAATATTTTTACTAAATTGTAGGTTGGGGGATTCAGGAATGAAACTAAAAGTTAAACTGGATTTCCTTCTTAATAATTTGTTATAACTGAATATAATTTCAGGGATGATGTTAAATTTGTTTTGAGTTCACACTATATCTTGTTGTCAGTGTACTTTTATAGTTTGAGTTGTGCTAGCACATTCTTTTGTGAGGGAATAGACTGCTATCTGCTACAAGATTTCGTGATGCACAGAAGTTAACGTTTAGTTTAGGGTCGTCATCACAGGCATCGTGCTGACTATATTTACCAACGGTTGATAAATAGATTGCTTCCTTTCCATTTTTTGCATTAAAATACCCACTATTGATTATTATGCCTAAACAGGTACATACTTTTATGGTTTTATCTAGCATATTGTAGTATTCTTCCTTGAATTGTTCAGCTGGGCCCTGTTTCATAATGAAAGCTAATAGTATTAGTCCATAGTACAAGTGTAGAAACTAGTGTGGTGCTTATAGGGTGATTATATGATTCATTATAGGGATGACTATTAGTGATATTACAGGAATTAAAAAATATTAAAGTGCAAGTTACTATTGTACAAGTCTGTGTAATTGTATTAAGATAAATCGAAAAGACTAATAGTATTAGTTTGTACTTTATTATGAAACAGGGCCCTGATGTTTCAGTCAAAGCTTGGTTGCTGAGAAATGTATAATTGAAAAACATTCCTTTCAACCTGATAAAACTCATTCAGAGACATAAATGAATGACCAGGTCTGAATTTCTTTCCTAAAACGAATCCAAATAGGTGTTTTTTACTGTCACAACTATTGTAAAAGGTGTGACTTACCTTCTTGATAGATTCCTGTCCAGTCCATCAGATCTTTTGGAGGGCAGTAGCACCAGTTCTATAGCATTAAAATATTTCATAATCCTCGCAAGGTGAAGTCCAAATGGTTGGTGCTGTGTTGTTTGCTTGTTGACAGTCCTAGTTGATGTTGAGGTTTCAGAATATTTCTCTATTGGGTGTGTTGTTAGCCTGATACCCAAGCCCTGCTGCATTGGGGGAGTGTACCTTGAATTTTCTTATAGGGTTAACTCCCTTAGTGGAGAGTATCCAGTTAAGGTGACTCCCCTTGGCTCTCTTCTGCCAGCCATACTCATAAGAGTGCATTTCCTGGTAGGCACCTCTTGTAGATGGGAGTAGTACTAGCTAATTTGCACTCCCCTGGATGAACTGCAGCCTATTTCTTGGGATATAGCATCATCTGGGTTATCGGTTTATTAGGACCCCCCTTAGAACCTTTCTGCCCTTTCACCTCCAAAGACGACCCCTGCTTTTATTTATTTTTTTTGTGTGATAACAAAGAAGGTAATTTTATTTTGTGAACGTCTCATATTCTGATTGTAATTTGAAAGGGAAGAAAAACATCTTGTCCCCAGCACTGCTATTAGCCACCAATCTCTTCAAATCACTTTAAGTGAGACCATGTTATGTGGTCTAACATCCACTTCCATGGTCAAGCAGTAGTTGAAAAGCTGATTTTTGAAAACAGTTGGACAACCTTGAGATGTCCTTTCAGCTTCTTCTGGATCCCCTAATTTTGCTTGGCAAAGTCTCTGTAATATTGGGTACAGAAAATATTTTTGATGATTTTTTCTAAACTATTTCCTTCTTAGTAATAGCTTCTATTTTCTGTTCTCATGCTTTGATTGCTCCACTTTTTTCTTTTTCTTTTTTGTGGAAGTGACATGGACATGCCAATAATTTTAAATTACTAATTATCTTTTACAGTATGTTTCCTTAATTTTTATTTTTCCTTTAAATTTTCATTTAAAAAATTCAATAAAATATATGATAAAAAAAATAATAAAATGTCCAGATTCGCTATCAAGACAAAGTGAGAGGTTCAGAGTTCATAGATTTTATTAAACTCATTGGCATTGGCACTAGAGTGGCTTGCTCCATTTAACAAGAAACGATCATGAAAATGGTTTCATCTGCGTCCTTATTTGATTTGTTATGTCTTCTCACCTTACTTCCTTATCTTTCCTTCCTAAATGTCTTCTCACCTTACTTCCTTATCTTTCCTCCCCTTTGCTTGCTTCACTCTTCTGCTGTTAGGTGAACTGTTTTGTTTTCATATCTGTAATTTTTGGTGTAGTCAGCACCTGTACTAAATCTCTTTTGAGAATATCCAATTTATATTTTATTTACGTCATTATTTTTCTAGTGCATCCATAGTTTCAAGATACTTCAAGAAGTTAGAAATAGTAAAAAAGCTCAATTTATGGGTACTGCATGAAGTCAGTGTATAAAATTTGTTACTGCAATGCCTTGATGTACATTGCTTGCTAGACAAAAGATCAGGTTATTTTCCTAAAAATTATTGTAACTTGGGATAAGAAATTAATTGAATGTGGAAGTCAGTATGTATCAGATCAGTGAGCACTAGTTGAAAAAAAGATGCATACCAAAACCAAATTTACACACAAAAACTCTTTTGTTGACCATATGGTGTTCTATGGTTGGAGTCATTCATTATTCTTTTTTGCCTAAAAGTGAAACCATTGTCTCTACGTTCTTCCACAATGAAATTGAGCAAATCATCCAAAAACTTGAAAAAAAAAAAAAAAAAATCCTGTACTGATGAATTGAAAGAGTCCTATTCATGCCAGACCTCATGATTTGTGGAAAACTAATAATAAATTAAAGAAACTTTTCTACGAAATTCCTCCATTTGGGCTACTTAGTTCATGTAAAAAGTTCTGAAAATGAATTATTTACTGACCAAAAAAAAATTATTTACTATATAATGCTAACTTAATTTAAAAACCTCTTAACTACAATATAAAACATATGTAGTTAAAAAGTTTTAGAATTAGCAATATCTTAGACTCTTTTTGTTTTGTTTTTTAAATTAATACTTTTTATTTATTGATAGATATTACAATCTGCCACACAGTTGTGGGCAATAGGTAATAGTGATGAATGATCTCATTCATACATACTATAATAAAATAAAATAAATGAATAAAAAAAAACAAAAAAAAAAATCTTAAAATATATACAAACATGAGATTAAACAAAATGAACATAATCAAACTATCTGTATGAAAAATAAATAAATAAAATAACTTAATGATAAAATAATATACACTCTAGTATACAATATTTACACAATCGACCTGAGGATCCCTGAGCCCACTCTATCCCCCACTTGTGAGGGGTAGAGCAGAGCTCAAAAGATCCCAGCGCATCCCTCTCGCCGCATCACTGATAGTGAGTCAGTGGAGGCTGAGCAAGTGTGCTAAAGCCACCTTTTTGTTTTTAAATTAAAAAAAAAAATGATTACTAACTGGGAAAATATGAAGGTGATTACTTTCATCAAAATGTTATTAATTTCATTAAGTTTTTTTAATCAACTTACCTTTTTTTATGAAAACAGGTATTTCATTTGAAACAACACAATAATTAACTAATGTCATATTTGCATAATTATTGTAAAAATTATCATTGAATGTGATTCTCTTCTATAATTTTTGTTTCCTTTCTTTTATTTCACTATAATTCCAACTATTTTTTGTTTTATTTTTATTATTTAACTTTGAATTACATTTTTATTTTATTTGCAGAAGTCTGATTTTTGTTGTGATTATGATGCATCATAATGGCTGGAAAAGCAGTGCTCACATGCAGACCCAACTCCCACCTCTTTCAAGTAAGATTTGAAAGTTGATTTTAATACTAAAAAGTTGTGTTTTGACAAAATTAGTCAAATTAAATTGTTAATTTTTTATAGTATAAACAATTGTGTTTGGAACCTTATTTATTTTGTGTTATTCGTTTTCATGTTTTGTGATGTGAATTTGTTTTTAAGTTAACTCTGCCTTTTAACTTTTAGTATGCATTGTTATATCTTAGTAAATAGGCTACTGATGTTCTCATTTTCAATTTCATTTCTTACATAGGAAAATAAAGTTAGTCATCACATCCTTTAGTTATCTGTTTCACAGTGGAGGTTTGGTGGAATTTGATGTTATATCTAACTACTATTTCATGGAAAGTTTGGCCTTAATAGTGGTACAGTTTTCCAATTTAGTTGGCCTTCCAACTCTGCAGGTCTGATGTAGGACCTCATAAATCTTTTGGGAATCTCAGCATTGTTTGTTCTTGCTAAATAATTGGCTCAACAGTCTCCCAAGCTTAACAAACTTCACCATATCCATGTTTTTGTGTTACTCATTGAGCTCCTTATTGGTTCGACTTCACCAAAATTGGACCATAAATCTTGCTTAATATAATCCTTTCAAATACCCAGAGCTGATTTTCTTGCATTTTTGTTATGGACCAAGTTTCTGCTTAATATGTGTGTTTAAAAGGAGAAACTTTCTTTTCGTGTGCTGGGAGTGACTAAAATACTGATTTGCAGACAGAATTATTCTACTTATTTCCTAATTAAGATCATTGTTAGTCACTTTAGATCCAATTAGATGAAACTCTCCACTCATTGGAATCTATATTCTCCAGCCTCAAAGTTTTCAACCTGGTTTTATCCACCACCAATCCCCATATATTTAGTTTGGCTTCATTACCATTAAACCAAGACTGAACCTCCGCATAATCAGTTGCTAAAATCAAATCAAATTGTTATAATAACCGTGTAAGACTCTGATGGTAATAAAGACATATTAAAACAATAAAATTAAGGGGTGTACAAATAAGTTTCCGTAGTTTGACAGAAGATGTCTCTACCAAAAGATTTCATTGAAATTATCAACTGGTAAGCATAATATGGTTAGTTTGATCATCTGGTACCAATATGACCTTAAAGTAATAGTGACTCTGTATCAGCATCTCATAATTGTTTTTATGTGAAAATGTCAAGTTTAATGCACAATAAGTGTCATTTGCGGGAATTTCTGATTTAATTATTTAATTTAAAGAAATATGTAGCTAAGGCGCACGCATTGATTGCTTGTAGGACCATATAGTGAGGCTGTTTTAAGTTATCATTACTATTATCACTTGTTCCAGTCTATGGCATATGGTCTGTCTAACCAGTGCTTTACATCATATATAGATACTAAAAATTGAGTCAATTCGTGGATAGCCTCAAAAGATGGAAAAAGATAGTGGCTAGTAATGGGCCAAATAAAATATTGGGTTGACCTTGTATTTTCTTATTGGCTCATATATCATGCAAAGAACCTTCCTTTTCCATACTTTAATATTCATTTCATTTTTTTGGGTCAGGACCCACATTTCACTGCCTTATGTTACTACAGGTCTGATGACCATTCAGTATATTTTAAATGAAATGAAAAGAAAATTGATCTTTATTCTGGGACACTTGATCCCCTAAGAATAACAATTTGGAATAATTTCAGCAGCTTTTGTCTGGCTACATTAACATTTAAACATAATTAAATGAATTTATTACAATATTCATGTAAAATAAAATATGAACAAAAATACATATCTATCCATGCTTATATTGTTTTCTATTATTCACAAGTTTACAGAAGTTAGATAGTCTGGGAAACGGATATATAGTTGGTGTTTGAATGAAGTTAAGGAGGAAGCTTTATGGATGGATATGGGTAAGGAGTTCTAAATAAGGTAACTCGAACAGAAAAGTATTTTTCAAATGAGATAGTTCTGTGGGTAGAGATATAAATGGAATGGCCATGGTTTTTGCTGGATTCAGGCTCAATTTATTTTTGGAATCCCAACAGTGTATGCTGTTGATGTCTTCCTGGAGCTTATAGGATATCTCCATCATGTCAGAAGGGTGACAAGATATGTATATTTGTTGGTCATTGGCAAAAAAATGATATTGGGAGTGGTGGATAGCGTTAGAAAAGTTATTTATATATATGGAGAATAGGTTGGGTGAGAGAGATGAACCGTGAGGAACACCATGAAAGAGAAGTAGTGATGCTGAGGGGGGGTTTATTAGGAACAACAGTTTGGGAGTGAAACCAATTCAAGGAACTATTAGGGAGGGAAATATTGTCTAGTTTTGAGGAGGATTGTATGATCAACGGAGTTGAAGGCTTTTGAAAAGTCAAAGAGGACAAGGGTTGTGATTTTCTACTTGTTTATAGAGGAATAGAGGTCTTGGGAAAATATTTAGTAGAGCCGATTGTGTGGAATAACCAGAATGGAAACCTGACTGGAAAGGATTAAGACAATATTTTATTCAAGGAACAAGGTGAGTTGGGAATATACCAATATTTCCAGAGATTTTGACAGACTTGATAGGATGGAAATGGGCCTAAAGTCGGAAGCTATGGCGGAAAATGGGACCTTATTCTGTGGTCTGACTAGTACTTTTTTTCCAGTTGTGGGAAAAATGGAATTTTGAAAGGAAGGTATGTGTGACAAGTAGGCTTTGTTTTATCATTTTTACTGGAATTTGATCTTTTCCAATGTCATTCATTTGGGATGTGAGTATAGAGGCTATTAGGTCTTCAGGTGTTTTGTGAAGGAAATAGAAACTATCTGGGTTAAATGGAGTTTGAGGAATAGGAGGGGAATGAGAGGGTCTCAAGTCAATTGAGTGGAAGGAATAGATGGGTGCTATGAAACTGGATTGTAAATTGAGTATAGGATTGATGCTTTCTGGGGTTATGGAATCAAGGTTTCACTAGGAGACTTGTTTCAGGATAAGGGTAGAAGTGGGAACGTTATAGGAGATCTTGATGAGGTCATGATATGATAGGGACAATTGTAAGCTTGGCTTTGCTGGAGATATATTCAGAACATAACATTTAAGCACTTTTTGTACATGTAAGCACCTACTGCCAGCTTCCAACCGTACTTTAATTCCATCTTTCGTGTTTTTAAGTGTAATAACTGATCTTAGATATTTGAACTTCACATTGTCAAAAGCCTGACTACATGATATCTGATGATTAGCTTGTAGTTCTGGGAGAAAATTTCTTTCTGTTACTAGTAATTTTTTGGAAAAGTCATGTTTCATCTTTGATGTACTAAATCTTCTTCCACATTTCATTAAATTTATTACAATGAATCTAGTGCAGAGAAATAAGTTTGAACATTTGTGTTTATGTGTGTATTTCGATATTGTTGAACAAATGATACATAAGCTAATATCTAATTTTAGAGTTTGCAATGATATAAAGTTTAAGCTGGTCGATATAAATGGTCAAGGCTTCTTCTTTGACATTCTCATTCCAATACCCAAATTTGGGAATGATAAAATAAAGTTGGTGGTACTCATTAGATCCTTCAGGCCTTCTTACAGCTTGGACACCAAGTCAGTTGATTTCAGGCCATCTCTGCTTCTGTTACTGCTCTATAAGAATGCATGTATGGAGAATGTGTTCTGAGATGTTTCCCCTCTTCCACATTGACTTAAACAGGTTGGATCTATTATCAATTTTTTGTGGAGGTGAGAATTAAGCCAATCCTGTCCAGTCTTGAGGCTGAAAATCAAGACTTGCTCTTTTCTTGAAAGCATTTAGTATGGATCCTAATTTTTGTGATCTGGATTCTGATTGATCCACTTCTGGTGAACAGTTATTTCATTGATGGTTTTGACTTTATCCAATCGAGGTACAAAAAAGTAATTTGAGACAATTGGTACTTTTTTCACTAGTTTATCAGCCAGTCCATTCTCTGATATACCACGATATGCAAGATCCACGGTAGAAATTATATTATGTTCAGAAATAGCTGCGTGGCATTCTAAATCCAATGCAAACAATGTTAGTCCTGTCTTCCACAAAAGAAAAACAATACTGAATCCATAAGAAATACAATTTATGATTTCTCTTGAGGTCTTTAAAGATTGTTATAGCTTCCAGTAATGAGTCTTACTTGACTCTGTAGTTTGTAGTGCTAAATCCCATAGGAATTGCTTTTTCAAGAGCATGACCATGACCATTTGGGAATTCTATATGAATACTCTACTTACTTTCTTGTTTATACTTTTTTGTTGAACTATCCTCAGAGACTCTGGTCCAGATACTTTTTGGGTAAGTAAAGTTCATGTATTTCAGTGTTCAATCGGGCTTGAAAATTTCTTGTGAATTCTTGTCACTTTTTTTAAATTTCCGGAATAGATGGAAAAATGGAGGATGTGCGAGGACATATACATAGTAGGGAATCATCTGTTGCATTCTTTATTTCAGGCTGGATTTTATTGAGCATATTCTATGCAAGATTTGCCTTTTTATATGGTTTTGTTGACATGATCCTTGTGTATGTGATTAGGAATGCTTTTAGCTTCGGTTAACCCTTTTATACACTTTAAAGTAAGACATCAGAAATGAACCATATTACTGTATCTAGTATCTATTAATGATTCTAATGTTGTAATATTTAATTTTTAAAAAAAACAACTAAAATATGGAAAATTCCTCAAACATTTTTTAAGATATATGGAAATCTCCATAAATTTTTGAGTAATTTTCCATATTTTAGTATTTTTTTTAATATATATACATATCATTGCATTTATTATTTTAAAAATTTGAATTTGTTGGGAGGCTGATTGTTTTTGTACCAATGTCTATTATACCTAAAAATAGTCTAATCTAAAACTTGAACTGTATTCTGAAGACATCTACTGCATTGCTTGACATTTATTAGTGCTGAAACTTCCAACTATATTCATTGAAATTCACTGGCTGTAAAAATAAAGAAATCTTTGATGAATGGAATATGGTCCGGGTGCGGTGCATGAATGGTGCGGGTGCGGACCATATTCCATTCATCTATATACACGGTCAATCAATAATCTTCCAGTAAATAAATCTTTGTTTTTCATTTGTCTAAATTATAGTTTGATGTCATTCCTGGATTTCTCAAGTGACTTCTAAGTTGCCATAGAGATAATTAAAATAAATTTTATAAATGCTAAATTATTTTTTTGTGGTTTCTTTCCATTTTTCTTTGGAAAATACAATAAAAGAAAAATAGTACAATGTTAATGTTAAATTCAAAAAATGAGTAATAATATTAGTTATTTTATGGCTAAAAAATATTGATTCAAATAATCGGTTCAGAATTAAATTATTAATTTAAGGTACAGTCATTTTAAAACAAGTGAAAACAGCATCTTACATTATGTTTCATAATATAAAGTCCGATTAATATAGTCTGTCAGAGTGTTGTAACCTGAAAACAAATTAAATCGGATTACTGAATTTGAAGTTTTCATAAATTTGGGATACATTCCTCCTGGTTTTCCTTTCATTTGATAGCAAAACATATTCTTTTTAAATGCCTTCTTGGAAACATTTAGAGTATAGTTACCATAATGTTTTATTTCAATTTGCATATTAATAAATGAAGTCATATGATGTTTGTTACTTTTTCAGGAGCGTACTCTAGTATTAGATCAACCTGTGAAAATTGGGCGTTCAGTGGCTCGAGCAAGGCCCTCTCCCAATAATGCAATATTTGATTGTAAAGTACTTTCCAGAAACCATGCTGTATTTTGGTATACTAATGGAAAGGTAATCGTGTTTTCCTATTGATTTATGTTTGTTCTTAAATTTTTTTTATTAGTTCTTAATTTTTTTGTATTTTACCATTATTTTTTAGATGTAGCTGTCTGAAACTACACAACTGAAGAAATGACTGGATGAGGGTGATATATAACACATTTTTTGAAAATTGATTTTCCTTCCGAATGAGAGTTTAATGTGCATATCTTTGTTTTGTTGCTCTAACAACTCAAGATTCTGAGTTAGGCATTCGTATTCTCATTGAATTGGATAAATCATGTTTTTAAAAAGTTATACTAAAAGAAAAGCATATTTGTCACTTATTCAACACTTTTATTTTGCATAACACCTTCATCCACTCATATCTTCAATTATTTAGTGTATTTCTTTAGAGTTATTCATTTTTAGGGAAGATAATTTATCTGGAATATGTGAATAAAATTATGAATATCTGTAAGTTTCAAAGCATAGTACAGTGAAATTTAGATATTTATATTTAAGACACTTTAGTTCCTGTCAAATAATACTTAAATTATTTTTTGTATATATGTATGTATAGTTGACCGTAAAAATTGATGTATAGGAAGATGGTCAGGGTTGCGGTCAAAAGAGAAACAAAATAGCTTACAACTATTTATTTTCCGACGTTTCGCCCCACTTTGTAGGGCTTCATCAGGGCTGTTCACCCATCTTCCTATACATTAAATTATTTTTGTAGTAATTTTATTGATTTATTTGATATATTGAAAACAAACAATTTTGCTATTTCAAAGGCAAATATATTCGCTGAAGTTTTGAGGATAATCAATTAAATTATAGACACTAGCATACTACAGTCTTACCACATACTGTGAGATATATGATATTCAGTCTTTTCAAACACTTGGTGAAATTTTTATATCCACTATCATCTGTAGTTTCACATTTTAATTTTTTTAGAAAATTAAGTGAGTTTTGTTTAGAGTTAAACATGAATCTAATGTTAATTGCACTCATATATAATGTTCTTTTTAAGTTATTTTGGTAGTATTAATCTCCAATTTAGATGGTTTTGAACCTTTTATTGTATTATTATTTTATTTTTTCATCTCTTGCGAAAAGGTTTTTTTCCTGGGAAAGGGGAATTATCCACATCAAGTCAAATTTTATTAATCCTATTGAATATTAAGGAAACTTCTATGTTAACTTGCTCTAGCTGCATCATCATATTTCTTTAAATTTTCTGTGCCAGCAAGTGCTCAACATCCTGATGTTTTATTGTTATAGATTTTGTAAAAAAATAATAGTTTACATTTTTTTGTGACCTCTGGTATGTTATGTTAAAAAAAAAAAACTTTTCCTTTCATCTAATAATTTCCAATATAATATGTACCAGATATTTAAATATGAAACTAGAATTTTTTTGTGAAGAAAATGAAAAGCAATACTTAATTTCTAGTATCCCTCTTCGCTAGCTATATATTTTTCCCATTTTTCTGACAATTTGTGGATGCCATGCCAAATAAAATGATTTTCTTTCAAGGCAAACCAGTCACTAAGGCATTAAATAATGAAGCACTACTCAGCAAGTGCATGTTGCATCAATGCAAATTAGTTGTAAATGGATGAAGCCAAACTAAAGAGTAAACTGCATGCAGAAGTATTTATCAACAAAATGCCTCAACCCTTACCTGGAATGGGTTTGCTGAAGGTGATGGTGCATTAACAGCAAAATCACTTTATGTTGCCTATTTTGATATTCAAATCAATTATTTTGTTGCCTTTGCATTCATAATTGATGGTGTCTCTATGTAGCTCATAATAGATCACATCCTTCTGATCCGACCCAACACAAAGGATTGCCTTCCATCCCTAGTGATTTGTTGCAGTCGATGTTGATAGCTTGCCTGTAGTTACTCATGATCTTTTACTCTTAGGGTTCTCAAAATCTATCAACTTTTCATTTCCAGTCCCAATTCAATGTTAAAATGACTTTATTTTGTTCCTGGCGAGCAGCATTTCACAAGTGTTTTTATTTTTCTTATTGTCTTTAATTTAGTTCATGTGGTACCAATTTTCTCATCTTCTGGATCTTCCCTATGTTTTTTAAACAAATTAAGACAGCTTCTGGTTTCAATTTTTAATTGATCTACTGGTTTTTACATTTAATCATTATCCTCATTAAGAAATGTTTGCAATGTCATCATAAGCATTGACATTCTATTACCATGATTCTGTAGCAGTTTTCTAATGCTAACAGAAAATCAATGTATCCAGAAATCGTTGTTTCCCGGTACAGAATTCCATTTGTTAAATGCTATTAAAAACTTATATTGTTGTGAGTTGAAAATCAGATTTGGACCAATCCCGGTTTCATATTTGTTGATCTGGTATATATTTCGAAAAATGTTATTTATGATTTATAGTAAAACTTTGATGAACTATTACCGCTGAGGCCAAGGACACTATGGTTTATAATATAAATTATAAAATAAATTTTAGTAAATTAGTAAAACAAATTAAAAATAGAAAACTAACAAATTTGATTTCATCAGAATCACATTTTATCTTGTTCATTTTATCTTTATAGCTAGACACCCTGTTCTTATCATTTTAAGTTTTTTAAATACTGTTGTTGTTTATTTTGGTTCATTATTTTCTTTTACTTCATCTTTTTACCTCTTAGGTTAGAGTTGCCTCTATCTACATTTCTCTCGGTTCTGTGTCAACAGCTTCAATTCACTGAGTCTTTCCTTTTTTTATGCCCAATCTGTTGATTTACTCGTTGTTCAGTTTCTTGGGTCTTTTTCCTAGTCAGTCAAGCTTCAATTATTTTTCTTGTGTTTCGTTTGTCACGCTTAAGTGTTCTAACCAATTTAGTTGATGCCAAAGGATGGTAATTTTCAATGGAGTTATGACCAACTGTTCCCTTATCATTACAGTTCTGATCCCATCTCTTCGTATTTTGTCTGTTACTCTTGCCAAATATTACATTGAAAATCTGGTCATATATTTTATTAGTTTTTCAAATTCTGCAGGATACTTCCTTGTGTTTATAACCATTGCATCTGGATATAAGAAGTCCTCAGCAATTCAAAGCTCCTTTCTGTTACTAAAAAACTGTGCATCTTTCTCCTTCCTAGAGATCAGTAGGACTTAACCTTTCCTAAGAAGCTCTTCTTGCCATTTAACTAGGGTCTGCTGCAGTTTTTCTTTATTATCTGAGACAAGAATATAATTTGTGAATAGATATCCTTGTACTAATATTGTTCCTATGTTCCACTTCCCTATTACAGTTTTCTCCCTTCTTCTCTTATGTCTCTTCTGAATTTTTTCCATAAACATGATGGAAAAAAAAAGGATTAAGACACTTACAATACCTTTTTGGATTTTGGTATGATCACTTAACTTCCTGAATTTAGGTGGCTGGCATATTTTTCGTTCTCCAAGCTCTCTCATTTTGTAATGAGGTGTAGATAGTTGACCGTATATTAATGATTGGAGAAGTTTGTCTGGGGGTGCGGTCAGCAACATAAATAAATATGGTTTTGTTTATTTATGTTGTTCTTTGCTGACCGCATCTCCCGACAAACTTCCCCTCTCTCATTTTAAAGCTCATGGGGCCAAGTCAATGGCTTCTTTGAGGTCCAGATAAGTCAGATACATATATCTGTCTATCCAAAAACGTCTCCATTTTGTTCTTGAGCACATAAATATAAATCCTATGCCTTGCAACTTTATTTTATGTCAAACCATATCAATTGGTCAAACAGGCTAATGATTACAATTGTTCTTGATATAAGTATTTCAATTCTTTGAATTTTCATTTTATTATGAGTTTTAATTTGTAAATTAATTAAAATTTTATTAAACTGTATTTAATTTTTTTTTTTTTATAAATAGGATAGTGCTTTGTGAAATTCAATTCATAAAAAATATATTAGAAATAAATCACCTGAAACATTGCTGCATTTTAGTAATATCTGATTTCATAACTATAGAAACTATTTGATAAAGTTTATTTTCTCACAATTATCTTATTTTATACTATTGATTGCTCTGTAATAAAGCTGTAAATCCTTAATCCTAAAAACTTATTTTTTTGTAAACAGTTAAATTTGTTTTTACATGTTACCTATCAATTAAATAATTTATTTATTACTAGTATTCAGGCTTTTATCTTCTATCCAATAAAGAATATTATTATTAATACATTTTCAGCATAAATTCGGTGAAGCCTTCCTTTGAAGATTAATCAATCCATACTCAGTTAATACATTCCTAGCTAATGATTATTTGGCTTTTTAGTCAAATCAATCTTTATAAAGGATTCCTATTTACATAATCTTTTTGTTGCAAGTGAATTTATGATACTTAAGAAGAATTTTTTAATAGGTAAATTAAAATCTTATAGTTTTAAAATCTGTCCATGCTGTTAATTAACCATTTGTGTAGAAAGGCTGTATTATGTACGTACCCTAAAATAGGTAGTTGAAGTATTGACTTACCGTCCATATCTTATGTTGCTTGACTATAGTTCCACTCAGGTGATTTATTCTCCATCACCCAATTGTCGTAGCTATCCTTTGGTTCATTTTAGCTATTGGTGTAGTCTTTGCAGTTTTAAACGTAATAAATTATTCTAAAGTTGAAGAAAGCCAAGCTTTATTTGACTACCTCTTTTTACATTGGTAACCATATGTTAACTTCCTTAATGTCTGTGTTATTATGATATTAGCTACTCCCCAATGTCTGAAACAAGAAGGTTATTTTGGCATGGAAACTCATTTGTTCTTTTCAAATTTAAATTATATTTGTTAATCATAAAATTATAAGCAATGATTACATCTTTTATTTCAAAAAGTTTAGTACTTTACATTGTTGACCTTATTTTTATTCTGATGTTATAAGTGTTTAATAATTATTATTGTGCATGGTACATAATAACATTATTTTGTCTTTTAAAAATATTAATGTTAATTAATTGCAGTTGTATTAATGTGAATTAGCCATTTGGACTTATTGATATCATGAACTTAACATCTCAGTTTATGATGCATGATCTTCAATTTTTTTACTTTTGATGAAATAATTATTGTTTTCCATGTAATTCTCTTTTTACAAGCATATTTTTTTATTACTTCATCAGTGTATGTCTTTAACAGCTAAATTTAAAACATATTATCTTTAAATTATTATTAAAAATTAGTCCAAGGACTACCTATCCATAATTCAACATTATGTCGTTACGTTATTACTGATTTTTTTAGGTTTTCAAGACCTTTCATAAAACAATAAGTCATCATCAAAATTATTTTGAATGCTATAGACTATTATAAATATTTCCCCTCATAATAAACTAGAATAAAAGGTATTTTTGATGTAGATTTTGCTTTTTAAATTCATCATGCTCCATGAGGGGAGGGGGAAACAATTATTTATCTTAACTATCAGTTTATATGGGGGATTTTTTAAATAATCTCCCATAATGTCTTGTTTCAACAGCTCTTATGTATTACCTTCAGGTTTAAAGAAATGAGAGGAGCAGCCACTGGTGGTCTCTTGGGTCTCTCCCATTTAAACAGCTGGTGGTATGTTCCTGTACCTGAAGATAACATGTATATGAGCTGTTGAAAATGGTTCTTAATCGTACAAGTAAAGTAATTATAAGAGATATTTCTTCTTTAATGTAAGTAATAAAGTACCCCCATCAACCAATTTTACTCTGTTAATAAACAATTATTATAAGTACATCTTAATGTTTTACAGTTTTATTTGCAAGACACTAAAAGCAGCAATGGTACATTTGTCAACAATCAGAGGTTGAGTAAATCAGGTGAAGAAAGTTTGCCAAGGGAGGTATGCTCCGGGGACATCGTTCAGTTTGGGGTAGATGTGATCGAAAATACCAGAAAAGGTATTGAAAAGATATACAATATTTAGTTTAATAAGCAGTTATGTAAAATTTATTTCTTGATCAATATATGTGAGCTTGCTATACCATAATGGAATGGTATGTGATATTTCTGAAAAAAAAAAAAAAAATATATATATATATAAAATAACTATAAAATATGTAAATAACAATAAAATTGTACTTTGGAAACTTCCATTTCATTGGGTGTACCACCAGTCAGTAGCTTCTCAATTTTTTGCAGTCATAGTTTATTATTCTGTTTGTTACTTTTTATAATTTTAAGGAAGATGGTCAGAGTGTAGTCAAACAAGTTTTTGTTTGGGTTCTAAAAACCTTCAAATAAATCCCCCTTCCAAAATATGATTTCCTTTATATTATTTCCTGATATATATATATATATATATATATATATCAATAGACTATCACCTTACCATCAATGGTTTCAATTTCTTGTGGATGATCAGGGCCCTGTTTCATAATAAAGTACAAACTAATACTATTAGTCTTGTCGATTTAACTCTTAATACAATTACACTGACTTGTGCAATAGTAACTTGTACTTTAGTACTTTTTAACTCCTGTAATATCATTAATAGTGATTAAATATTATGAAAAAATATAAGTATTAGTATGATTACCACACTAGTTTCGATACTTGTACTATGAACCAATACTATTAGCTTTCATTATGAAACAGGCCCCAGGTCATGGTGCGTTGTTTATGTCAAAATAACCTGCTCGAAACTTGGCAAACAAACTTTGGCACGTGAGCTCTGTTAAGGCATTATCCCCATAGACCCCGCATATTTTTTTATGTGCCTCTGCATCTCGCTTTCCTTTTTTGAAGTGATAAAGAAATCATGCACAATATTTCCGTTTACCTTCTCAGCTGGATCACAAACACAATACTGACCTGCTCACCACCCTTAAATACATCTATGCTGTTCGAGAATTGGTCAGAAACTAACTATTTCTGTTGATTAAGCACAGCCAATGCTTAATGCAGTCTACTACATAATTACAATTAAAAGGTTTTTTCAATTTTCTTCTCTAGTTTGTTGCAATTTTATTTTTAAAATGAAGTATTAATTATTCCTTCAGTTTTTACAAACTTCAAATACTTAGTAGGCCATCAGCCAATGTATACTATAAAACAAATACCCACCATAATATCCAGGTTTTTAACAGAAGGCTGTTGTGCTGCTGACCTTAAGAATTTTATCTTTTAAATTGTATTATTTAAAGTATTAAATTTTATAATCCAAGCTCTCAAAATGTTCAAATATCAAAATTTGGTCAAGTAAATGTTGCTTACTAATATAATGTATTAAAATGCAAATTAATACTTTTAATAAACCTATATATCAACAACATTATTTATAAATTACAAATAATTCATAACTTAAAAATATAACACAAGTTTTAATCCTTTTAAGTCCTATTTATTCATAGTATTTTAGATAAACTAAATCAATATATTTTCCTTTTAATGTTTTTATACATTGAACTTAGCTAATATTGATTCTGTTTTATATAATAGTTCTTTATCTTATTTTAATACATTGCTTTTACCAATGTTTATTTACTGTTCATGGCAACAGTCAGTATTTTTTGGAATGAATAATTTAATATGGGATGAGTGAGAGATTAAAACAGACACAGGAAATAATAAAATAAAAAAAATATGACAATTTAATTGCTAGAAGAGAAAACCAAAATAATAAAACAAAATAAAAATGTATTATTATTTTATGTAATTGTAGATTGATAAGCATGTAGTGTCATTTAGCAACCCAGTATATTTGGGTAGTACTGCTTATTAAAAAATAAAGTATTTTTCTATTTTTTTTTTTCTAGTTACCCATGGGTGTATTATTGCTAACATCAAGTTATACCTTCCTGATGGTAAAGAAGCCAAAGCCAGGTAGGTAGTATGTCTGTTATATTACTAATTTTTTTTTTATATATTATTGATTTATTCATCCTCAGAATACCACTATTCCAAGAAGGTTATTAACTTAAAACATCATGTGAAAGTTGAAATCTTAATTGAAATTTCTGTTTAGTAAAAATATGTAAATAACACTGTTAACAGATAAAACCTATATGTAATATTAAAGACACAAGTAGTACTGTATACTTAATTCTCTGAGTATTCTGTTTTTGTGTTAAATATTATAGACAGATTAATCTGGAATAGTTTTACAGTGTAATAGGTTTTTTATTATTTGTGGATTGAATTTCTTTTGTTTTTTAATCATGAGTATTTTTTCTAATCATCTTTAATACTAATTAAGCGGAGGATCTTTTAATTAAGCATATTTTTATATTGTTTTATAAAGTATAATAAAATAATGATACATTGTTTTATCAAGTTTAATAATGTTAATTTAGTGAAACTATATTTGTAGTAGAAGCAAGAATTTAACAATTATATGAGATATCCAAGGATTATCTGAGATATTCGATATTAAAAATTTATAATGATAATAATGTTAATTCAGGAGGGGGAATAAATAAACAAACTTGGAAATATACATAACAGTAAATTAAGTAGATAGTAGTAGATTAATACCAATAGAAGATAAATTATAATATTCTAGTGGTAAGAATTATACAAACTAAATAGTAATTTTTGTTTTAAAAATGCAGTGTTCTAGTAAATATTGAAATAAACACAATGAAAGGTGTGGAAATAAATTTAAATGGTGAGTAATGAAATAAAGATAATAAAAAATGTAATTAATGTCTAAAAATAGTGAAAAACAACATAATGAAATGAAAGAAAATGATATATATGATATAAAGGGCAAGAAAGAAAACATAATATATGTTATAATAGAGAAAAGCTACACAGTAATATAGATGAGTAAAAATTAATAAGCTAAAAAAATATGCAGTGTCCAGAAGAGTAAATAAGGAAGAAACAAGAGGAAAAAGATTTGTGAGTGTGGGAAAATAAAAAAAAGAAATTTAAAAAAAAGACAGAGAACTTACGACTCAAACAAAGATTCCATTATGGGGGAACAAATTCATCCACTAGATGGCAGGCCTACCAGTACAAAAAAAAAATGTTGAACCAAGCAGACATTGTTACTATGAAAGTTAGATTGTTAGATTAAATGAATAAAGTAGAAAAAATGAAATGTAATATAAGGTTTATAGAGTAAAATTAGAAAATAACCATTAGATTTTAGATATTTCACACTAGTTCTTTTCTAATTTTACTCAACAAACCTTTTATTACATTTCATTTTTTTCTACTTTATTTATTTCATATCATACTTTTATTTTTCATACTGATACTAATTTAGATACATGTTTCTATTTAATTATTTTTTATCCTGTTTTACACAATCAACTACAAAGGAAAGAGATTATTATAACAATCAAACAATTACCTTTTTTTTAATTTCATACTGTGCATGGCAGTAGGCATGTGAGGACACACAGATGCATTGGTTAACATGTTTATGTAACTACTACTCTACTATATGTAACATCTAGCTTTGCAATATTGTTGTCTTATGTGAGTGCCATGTATTGTTTTATTGTTAAGAAGTTCTTCTGTTAGAGTCTTGTTTAGTTTTCCATATTGTGTTGTCCATGAAATAAAATATAATCAACTTATGAAATATTTTTGGTCATCTAAGCTTTCTGATTATGCCCCATGATTACTTATGTGTATATTCTATTTTAACTACCCATCTTTCATGCTAATCTCTTCATCAATTAATATAACAATCTTAATATGACAATTAGATCTCCCAATTCCAAAATCTTCATTAGTTAAAACTTATAAATATTTAAACATTGTTTACATTTCTCCAATCATAATTTATCGTTATTTGTTTGTTTAAAATAATAATAATAATTTTAGAGGCATGTATTTATATGATACTTTTAATTATTATTATTTTATTAGTATAAACATTTACTGTCATGATTTTTATTTTGTCATATGTTTTGAGAGTTAAAGATGCTCTTCATGTCTTCTCAAATAATATCCAAAACAGAATATTTGAATCTTTTCCTTTTCATGAACTGAAAGATGTTTGATGCCCCAGCAACCTTGAGTGGGCATAGAATGCAATTAATCTCAATAAATGTTCATTTTTATGCGACTCATTTTTTTTTCATGAAAAAAAATTATTTCAGCCAATCTTCATCAATCATCTCATCAAATGCTGTTCCTGTTGAAGATCTGTATGAGCTTCATCAATATCTACAGGTATTATGTTATGTATTATGTTTTATACTTTTAATTGATTCATACCAAATGAAACATTTAGATTTGAAAATATAAGCGCTTATGCTTCCTTGGAATTTTATTTAGTTTTAATGATATTGACTTGTTTGAATAGGGAAAGAAATTGGGACTTACTGAATAGTGAATGAAAATTGGAACATCAATTTTAAAGTTGGGTCAACAATCTTTTTTTTAGGGGGTTAATCATTAAAAATTTTACTTTTTGAAATTTTTCCGTCTGTCGTAGGCTTAAAGTTTTAAATATGCCCATTTTCAAGTTTAAAACTATAAATAGGTTAGAATTCGTACAGATAAGTGAGTAATGAAAATGTGACTCTCTGCCTGTGAGTTAATAAGTTGCACCAGGCGTTCTGTAGTACAGTGAAACCTCTGTTGTAAACAGACACTCGTGGTCCAATAGTTTTGTCCATTGCCACGGGGTATCCTCTGAGAAAGATAAGAGGACAGTAGAAAAAAAAAAACCGTGCCCGTGTAGGCCTCGGCGCTTCGCGCCGAGGCAACATGTTTCCGTGACAACGTATACTCTATGCTAATCCTCTTACCCCCACCACCTCACTCTTACCCATCCCCACCACTACCTTCTCCGTTACGGGACACTTTTGCCTGCATGACTCTCAGCATCTATAATCCTCTTACCCCCACTACTACACTACTAATTACCTCCCCCACAATCTACTTCCGTTACGGGACACTTTTTCTAACATGGCATCCCGCAAAATGATTTATAAGACGTTGTCACGTCAAAAGAAAATGTCACTTTCAAGTGAAAGAGTTGGAAGAACAAGGCTAAGCTGTTGAAAATTGCCTTTGAAGAAGTAAAAAAGAAACAGGTTTTGTAACGTTTAGTCCATTCATGCATATTTGTAAAATGATTTTAAATTTGTAAATAGTGTTTTTTTAAAATATCAATGTCCTATAATTAACTTTTTAAACCTTCTACTCCCAACTGTCTACTCCAAAGTTTTAACTGTATCAACATTTCATAAGTTCTTTTGATAAGTTGAAAATTGTAGTAGTGAATAAAGTATAACAATTAGTATTTGATGCATTTCTGGAAGGTAGCAAATATTATAGATTTGAGTAAATTTTGCAAAATTTGGAAAAACCTGGAAAGATCAGGACATTTCTTCAAGCTACTTTGCTAGAAACCGTGTGCTATCTCATGCCACCATTTTATTTTTATTCTTTCAGGTCTAATGCAACTTCATCTTCTTTTATAAAATCTTTGTTTTCTTCCAATAAGGAGCATTTTTTACCACATTCCTCAGAGAAAATACCTTGTTAGTAGTCCCTCCATATGTCCTAAATATAAGGCGCAGAAAGATTATATCTATTCCTTCTCTTATCTGTTGTTTCTAATTGATTTTTTTTTTAATTCATGAAGCTTTACAGTATACCTAAATCAATATTAATACTCCATGGTCTACCATCATTAAGGGTTAAAGTAAGACTTCTATAGCCAAAAGCGAATACATTTTAAATTTTCGATGCTGTAACTCTTGAATTGTATAATATATCTATATTATTATTATACAGAAAATCGTTTTCTAACTCAGTTAATATTGTATTTAGGAAGCATCACAGCGGGAGCATATGCTAGAAACAAAGTTATTCGCACTTCAAGAAGTCTTAAATAGCATTAAGGAAGCTGCTGATCAAGGTTGGAAAGCACTTATTGCTGAGGACAGACTTTTGACCCGTGTTGAAACTTTAGAAAATCAGCTTCAAGCTTATTCCAAGGTAATTTATATTTTCTTGTACACTATCTGTATTTTTCAAATTGAATTGTGTGGGTTTATTTTTCATGCAACTTTAATTTTTTTATTTATAATCTTAAAATTCTTTCTTGAGACTGGCAAATTTTTTACTAAATAATTCAAAAACACTATCCAAATTATAGTCTCAAAACATTTATTTCATTTACACGTCCAACGTTTCGGCCAATTCGGCCATCTTCAGGGACATCTACTTAATTTACTATGAGACATATCATTTAACCATTTTAAAAAAACTCCATACAGGCTATTCTGCCCAGGTCAAAACATTTATATCTATTATGTCAAAAATACATTAAAAATCACAGTCTAACTATTTCTCTCTTACCACTATTTTATACACTTTTATTACATTTTTGAATTATTTAGTAAAAAATTTAATTTTTTTTTTTTACTCCAATCTTTTAATTTTAGAGATGAATTTCACTTTATTGAACTTTTTAGTTAAAAAGTTAAAATCTTTCATATTCAAGGACAATGAATGTGCTTCTTTCCTTCAAAATATCAATTATGTTTTTCTCTATCTATTTTTACTAAATGATGTGTTATATTTCACCATGATTAATATGAGGAGAAGATGATTGTGGGTGCAGTCAGCAAAAATTTCACAAATAAAGAAAAACTTATTTATTTGTGCCAACAAAGGCCTTTATCAGGGCTGAAAAAACAAAAAAGAAATAACAACCATAACTCAAGGAAACTTAAAAATAAAAGGATAATAATTATATAATAAATAATAAATAAATTAAGTAGATAGTAGTTGATTGACGATAGAGGTAAGAATTATACAAAATAAATGATAAAAATTACAAACAGAAAATGTTCAAAAAATAAACATAATGAAAGGTGGGGAAGAAAATGTAAATTATGACTAATAGAATTAACATAATAAGATATGTACTGGTATTTGGTGGGGGGAACAAGTTTAGCAAGTGGGCCTAGTGGTCCTTTTTGCCACCCCTGAAGGCTACCTGGGTAATCAGGTTCCGAACCGAGCACACTGGGATCTGCACCCCAACCTGCACGGTTGTCACGTCTCTTAATTAGATATGTAAGTAGTGTCTAAAATAATGATAAACAATTTAAATCAACATAATGAGATGTATGAAACAAAACTATATATATGATACAATGTGCAAGAAAAAAAAAATGTTATAATAGATAAAATATGCAAAGTAATATAGATGAGTAAAAAAAAAGTTATAATAAATATAGAGCTCTTGGAAAAAAGCAAATAAGGAAGAAGGCAGAAGAGATATGGAAAATGGGAAAGAAAGAAATATTAGAAAAGAAAGGTAGACTTATATGCTGCTCTGGAGCACACCTTTTTACCAATAATAACTTTTATTATTATAGTATTTATATTAAATATGGTCTATTTAATATAGTATAGAACTTGTACATAAATGTCCTTTGTAAAACATTTTTGGATAAACTGTTACAAAAAAGGTATTAGAGAGTGTAAATTAAAACAAGAACTTTTTTTTAGAAGAAGCTTTTATACCAGATAGTGTTATTTCAATAATTTTAGTTTATCATTATGTAGATTTCATTTTACAAACTTTTCATTTAAATAGTTATTTGTTTTGTAGAATTTTGGTGAAGAAAAACTGAAAGAAGAATTAGTAAAATTACAAGAGGAAAAAAATCAGTATCAGTGTACTGCCAAAGAGTTTCTAAAAAAGGTTTTAGATGAAAAACTAGAAGCTGTTCAGAAATGTCAAGAAGTTAAAAGGTTTGCATTAATTTTAATGTTCTATTTTTTTGACCAACTTGTTTGTCTTATGTTGGGTTGTAAAATAAGTTCATAGCGGTTTTCAATGTCTCAATTTGATCCTCTCTGTGTTTATAAAGATTATAATAATGGGTGATGGATTGTAATGAGGAGTTATAAATGTTTGCTTGGTCAATAATGTTTACATATTCTAAAAAAGGATTAGTTAAGATGCTTTTATGCATCAGTTTCAACCGAGATTCCTTATCTTTAACTGGTATTTTGCTTGCTCAAAATGGAAGAGAAAAAAATTCATTTCCGTCATTCAATGATTTTTTATTTCTGAAAAGGAAAATCCGTTGTACAGACGGTTAAAAAAAATTGCAGTGTGTGTGGTGATGTTGCCTTAGGTGATAGCACCATCTGTAAGTGGTTTGTTTGGTTCAGAACCAGAAATTTTGAGTTGGAAGACGCAAAGTGTTCGGGTCGTCCTTCAACTGTTGATGATGACCAAGTTCAAGTATTGGTCACAAACAACCTTCACTCTACGACATGGGATATCGCATAAACGCTTAACATATCTCGTGCAAGTGCTTAAAATCATTTGGGGGCTGCGGATTTGTTTCTCAAAGTGATATATGGGTTCTTCATAATTTGACGGAAAAGAATTTATTGGACTGCATATCCATTAGCGATTCCTTCCTGAAACGCAATGTTAATGATCCATTTTTAAAGAGGTTGATGACTGGGGATGAAAAGTAGGTCCTGTACAATAATATTGTGAGGAAAAATTCCTGAGGAAAACTAACTGACCTACCGTTAGCGATGCAAAAAGCAGGATTACATCCAAAAAGGTTACGCTGTGCATTTGGTGGGATTGAAAAGGTGTCCTTTATTTTGAGCTCCTCCTGCCCAACCAGACCATTAATTCTGCAGTACACTGCACCCAGTTGGAACAATGAAAGGCAGCGGTTGAACAAAAGCGTCCAGCATTGGCTAATCATAAAGGCATAGTTTTCCATCACAATAACGCCAGTCCTCATGTGTCTTTGCAGACCCAGAAATTATTAGAGTTTGGCTGGGATATGATCCCTCACCCACCCTATTCACCAGACCTTGCCCCTATGGATTTTTACTTATTTCGGGCCCTTCAAAACTCTCTTAACAGGAAACACTTTAATTCGCTCGAGGACTACAAAAGGCACATAAAGGAGTTAATTTCGCAAAAATCTGAGAAGTTCTGGGAGGACGGAATTAAAAAATTACTTGAAAGATGTTAACATGTAATAGATCAAAATGGGTCATATATAATTGATTAAAAATATTTACAAGAATCTGAAGTTTTTATTGAAATCATCAGTGAAAAATGCTACAAACTTTTTATCCTGTGCATGCACCACCATCACCAATTTTTCTATCTCGCCCATTACAAGGGTTGTACTAATCTCATTCTCCTGACCATTGAGGTCTTCTCTGCATTAAAGCTTACAATATAGAATTGATTTTTGATATTATTATAAATTTATTGTTTTAAAATTTTGATCAATTCTTTCTATCCACAAACTTCTCCTTATAGCTCCTTCATAAAATATTCAAAGTTAGTCATAATTATTATTTCATATGATAATTAGATGTTTTAATAACAGTTTTAAGTAAGTAAAAATAGAAGGGTTTAAAATTTATTACATTATATTATTATATAGTTTTAGTTTGAAGATATGTCGTCAATGGCTACAAATTACATGTTTTCATATTTCCAGTACTTCCATGGATATAAAAATACCTCTACAATATAAATATGTTTGTGGTGGTGGTTAGAGTTTTCAAGCCTCATGAAATATAGGATTTCTCTGGTCTTTAAAGAGAAATTATGTAGGCTAGGTGGTCTTTTATTTTGCTGTCAGTAAGATGTAGTCCTCTTTACAGGTGTTTGTAAAACTTAACTGCAGTTGCTTCTCTTGGATTATATAATTATCCATGTAAATTATTGGCTTCACCATTATACTACTTCCTTGTAGGCTGTCATTGGGACCATTGTTATTATATATCAAAATTTTCCAATTTTATTCACCTGCCATATTTATTGTTGTTTCAGGTCACTTGTCAATGTTGAAGCAGCATATTCTAGTCTAACTGATGAAATGACAAAAAGTCATGCTCATATTCAAGAATTAGCTCATAAGTTAAGTATTCAACTAGCAAAAAATGCAGATGCAGAAGCTAAAATTCAAGTATGTTTTATATTTTATTAATCAATAATCTGGCTTACTATTTTACTCTATTTAGAAATAATTTACATTATTAAAAACTATAGTTAATTATGTTATTATAAATTACTTATCAAACCCATAATATTGATGTTGATATCAAAGATGTATTACTCTGCTTTTTCTTGATTAATTGAACATCCAATTATATATATTTTTTTAAATATTTTACAATGTTAATTAGCATTTTTTGTTTTTAATTTAATTTTCCCTCGTCTTTCAACAATTAGTATAACTGAGCTAGAATAGTCAATCATATCACTAGCCAACTCTTTCCATTATTATTTACTCTTCAAATGACATTTTTTAATGCATAACAGCTGAATTTATTTAATAAAATCATTGAAGCTGGTGGATAATATTACTTTATAATGACCATAAATAAACTATTTAATATATTGGAAGATTATTGATTGACTGTGTGTATAGATGAATGGTCCGGGTGCGGTCAAAAAAACTCAAATAGTATAATTATTTACTATTTGAGTTTTTTGACCGCACCCGGACCATATTCCATTCATTTATTTAATATATTGTTTTAGTAAATACAAAAATCTATAACTAAAATTCGATTATTTGAAATCCTTGGAGGAAATGGAGGGATGTTAAAATTAAATTATCAGACCCAGTTCTTTCAAAGGATTTGTTTTTCAATGTAGTGTAGTAGAGATACCATTTTTGCTTACTTACAGTAGGATAAAATTGATAATCAGATATGTTGTATGTATTGTCCCTCTCTTAGTTCATTATATTTAAGATAAAACATTGGTACTCTAATAACTGAAAATTTGATTTAATTAATATTTATTATGTGTCTTTTTTTATGTTATTTCAGATGTTTCTAAATAAATTTGAACAATATTAGAGCCATTATAGTCAAATTCCCCTGGAGGAGCCTAAATAAAGTTCGAATTCACTTACTTTACTTGTGATTTCTTTTCCCGCCCTTTAAGCTTTTTAGAATTGTGTTAGGATTTGGTTATATTTCTTAATATGAGAATAGTTTTACTTGGGAGATGATATTATTATGAAATCCTTTACTTAGCCCCCATTAAGAGTATCAACCTCAGAATCCTATTATGTTTTTATTACTTTTTTTCTAATAAAAAAGTATGATTATTATTAACGATTTTCAAATACTTATTTTTCATTGAGTCTCAAAAAAATTATTTTTTTAGGGTTGTTCAATTTTAAAATGATTAGTTTTAAAGCTTTTAACTGTTTAAATATTTCTTTTCAGCTTAAACATGGAAATGTGATTGCTGTTAAAACATTAAATATTAAACATTTAGTTTTTAATATTATCCATGGGCTTTTAAAAATTATTAGTCACGTTATGAGGCGTTTTGGTGGTGATTTAAGTTCTGTTTTTTTGGAGTTATGTTTTCCCAAAAACTCCCAAACAAAAGATGCAGAGAGAAACTTTTTTTTTTTATAAAAATTGTGTTTTTTTAAAGGTGATTTTTAATTTTATAAATAATATTTGTCTTCCAGAACTGATTCTGGAAACAAAACAGTATCATATCCCAAAATAGAAAAACAATCAAAATGATTGTGCTTATGTTTTTATTACCAAGTTGAATCAGCTGTCAACATTTTATTTGATCATTCTTTTCCTTTGTAGTTTATTTACTGTTTTTTTTTTCTTTTTGTCTGCTACTAAAATGGTCACCAGCTCTTATGTTTATTGGTGTGTACTTTTTATTAATCACACTGTTGTGATGTGGTACCGTACCACATGTTGTGATGTGGTACCGTACCACACAGAGAATGGATGATGGTAACATTTTATTCAGTTCATAGATAAAATATTAAATGCTACAGGTTTAAAATTTTGTTATTATGATATAATGTGACAAGAAAAACAGAGTTTTCTTGACCCAATGACAAGTTAAATAAATTGTAATTTATTTCTTTGACTAAAAATTAATGAAGTCCTCTAAGCATACTATTTTTCAGGACTTAGAAGCTAAGCAGGTTAAAACTATTGAAAGGTTAGAAAATAGAAATAAAGAATTAGAAAAAATGTTGGCATTAAGACATGCAGCTGAAGAGAGTTTGGAAAAACAATTGACTGATCTTCGAACAGCTGAAAATATTGCTAATGAAAAAGCCATGGCTTATGAATTACAGCTTAAAGTACTAAGTAATTTTCCTTCTGCTGATTTAGGTGAGAATGTAAATAAGATTTTTTATTGTCAGATTTATGTTAGATAATTTTAAGAAAATGATTGATACCTCTCATAAATCTGATCCCTGTTTATAAAGATTTATATATTAATTCTACATGCATACATATAAATCTATGATACTAGCAGGGTCCATATTTCAATCCTCATTTATTTTTCTTGAATAAAATTAGATATTTTTATTGTTATTTTATGTATTGTTTGTATTCAGACGATCAGTGGCTTAGACAATAATAGCTATTAATGCTTCCTTAACCAGCAAGGAATAATAAAAAACAATAACTTATTATTATTAAATTTTGTACTTCATTTAATTGTGTATTAAATAGTTCTGTGCTAAACATGAATGTT
Source organism: Halyomorpha halys (assembly GCF_000696795.3). Taxonomy (NCBI): domain Eukaryota; kingdom Metazoa; phylum Arthropoda; class Insecta; order Hemiptera; family Pentatomidae; genus Halyomorpha; species Halyomorpha halys. The sequence goes on along the minus strand of NW_027106386.1, from coordinate 8,468 downwards.
TATTATATTTTTTGACTGTAGATTATAATAATATATTAGAAGCTAAACTTTGTTTAGTAAAATTGAATCCTTTTTTTATTTTAAAAAATTACTATATTGGCATAATCAAAGTAATCTTACATCTGCCTTATTGTTGTTCCAATCCATACTTAATGCTGTTGTGTATTTAATTAACTTCTCAAAAACAGCAGTCAGAAACACATCTAGTTTCTTTACTTACTATAGATAAGTCTGTTGGATACTTTAAATGACCCTCAAAATGATGTTCGTCACTGTTTTTATATAAAGTAGTAAATAGAATATTACAGAATTCAATTATCACAGAAATACGAAATTACTGTAGGCAGGTTTCATGTACTAGAGTTGTTGTTTTTTTTGTGAAATTTTCATATCTATATATAATTTGTGAACAATCACTTCTAAAATTGACATCGGCATTTAGAATATGATGATAATATTGATTGTAAGTTTTTATTTATCGATGTTCTACAATAAGCTTGGTTTCTCCAAACTTTTAGCTCATTGAGTGCCACACTCTTCTGAGGAAGAAAGAAACTTTTATGTTCAAGGTTGGCAGCGGCTTGTTATTATTAGGCTGAGAGAAATCTTTTCTCACCATTATACTGCATAGAGCAAATAGTTGAGCAAAAAATGGCGAAGAATCAGAGAGGTGGCCCTTAGTGTAAGCCAAAGTAGAATCTAAAGAGGGAACAGAAGATGGTACCAATCATCAAAGATATTGAATATCATTTTACTGTATGACAATGCCTGGGGCTTTGGCTTATTTCACATGCTAAAAGCTGGATGAAATGTATTGGAAAATATAAACACATCTACCATATAGTCTATATTTACCACCATATGACTATCTGATGTTTGACCATTGAAAGAGGCCATAGATGGTAGTTTCACTGATCATACAGGGGTTGAGAGTTTGTTGCACAACTAACTGAAGGTATACCTCTTATTTTTGCAGTTAAATATAAAAAAACTTCCAATTTGGTGTGTAAAAGGTGTAAATGAGGATGATTGTGAAGATAACCATTTACCTGTCATTAAATTTTTAAAAACAAATTCTCATTTGTTTTTAATGATCTTCATAGTTGATCATTAATTATTAATTACAATAATATATTCATTTCAATAAAAATGATTCAGCCTAGATCATTAAATGAATTTTTACTTTTATATTATAAAATAAATTTGACCAATTTTCTATTTATATTATTAGATTATAAAAGTTGATGCTATTTAGAATTGTATTTGATTAAGCCCGTTCGTGTGAAAATATGTGATTATCTCCTAACTCCTAAAAAACTTCTATGAGTATCCCTATGCCTCCAACATCATTTAAACTTCTGTTGGAATCTACAATTATGTAATGGTGAATGAAATGTCTTGGCATATAGGCCAACAGAAATGCTCCATGAATGATGTGTAGAAAAATTGTATTATGTGAAATAATTTCCTTAAGATTGATTACCTAGAATATGTAAATGTACAGAATATTTGATGAAACTTTTTTACTAGTAAGCAAAGACAATAATGAAAGAAGAACAGTAATCAAATATGTCAATGCTGATTAAAATTGCTATTTTAGATTTGAAAATTAATCAGGAAAATCTAAAGAGCAATCCAGATGCTATACCCTGCTACAAACGATAATAATATTTGTTAAAAGTGGATGTGTTTACTTTGTTAAAAATGTACTCACTGTACCATTATTATATTTTTAAATCTGTTGTTGAAATTATTTTAATGTTTGTCTCAGTACATTTCCATAAATTATCTGTTATTGTTTATCAGTTATATTTATCAACCCAAAAACAGATATCTTAAGATTTGATCTTTTATTTTCTTTCTTGTTTCATTTCATAATTATCTTAATTTTTTTTTAGAAGGAATTGAAATTAATGAAGGTGATAGTTTGGATGGTCTTTCATTAAAAAGCTTTGAAGCTAATATGATAGAAACAGATATGCAAGAAAGTTCTAATTCATTTTCTGTAAGTGGTATCAAAACTATTTTAGGTTATTTGTTATAATTTTGGACTTATATTTGTTTGATATTTTTAGTATTGTAAAACTGAAAAAGGTGCTTTGAATGGTGGATGTAAAGAAACCAATAACTTTGCTGATTCAGAATTAACTGACTTGAAAGGTAAATGTATGACCATATTTATACTGTAATTTTATTAAAAATTGTCTAAAAACAGTAAGCAGAAATATATCTGTAGACAGAGTGCTTTGTTCCAATTATTTTGCTCATTAAAACACTTGTGTTGTATTTTACGTTTTATCCAATGAAATATTGTGGCTTGGATTTTATTTTATGTTTTACCTTATGAAATACAGTGGCTTAAGATTATGTAATACATAGTTTAATTATTCTTTTGATGGATTACATTATCAGTGGTGCTAGAATGTTGAAAAATAAACACTTTGGTTTGTAAATTATTAAATATTGTATTTTATATTGAAAAAAAAATTATAGTATGCCCTATCTTTTTAAGTGTCATGTATTCTTCATTGTAATAATTTCAAGGGGTGACAGTCTTAAAACTGCATACATATTTTTTACTCAAGAATTGGATAATCTTTTGGACCTCAAATTATCCATTTTCAAATCCAATCACTGATATCAGACATTAAATACTGTCAACCATCTTCTAAAAATATATATATAAATTACTTTGCTCTAAATTATAGACTTTTAAAAAAGCATGTTCTATTATTTTAATTAAAATCACTTGTATTTTATATTGGAAAAAAAATAATAGTATGCACAATTTATTTTTCTCATTTTCTATTATTTCAATATTTTCATGTCATTCGATGTTCTTTAAGATCATGCATGCTCTCCAATACATACTAAATCCAATATAATATTATTATCCACCATCTAAAAACATAATGTTATCTCATTAAAATACACATTCACCTTTTATAAATACAATCAAGAAAAAGCCAAGCCATTACATAGTATTAGAGTACTTGTCTTATTGTCCTTAAAATTCATTCTTATTTAATTAAACATAATTTGTTATTTTTTACTTTCTCTTACCTTTTTATGGAATATATATTATGGGGAAGGGAGTATTGTGTACGTGCAAAATTTCTAATTTGAGTTTTTGACAAAAATGCACATTTTGAGGTCCCCTGAATCCAAGTAACCAAATCTCCCATAATGGTTTGGTAATATAAATTGGTTCAATCATTTTTTTAATTTTTAGCTTTATTTGAAATTTTCTAGTCACCGAAATCAAAATTATGATTATTGCCCATGCTATGCTCAGCTAGTGCTGTAATGTTAATATTATTTGGCTTTGTTACATTCATTTTGTGCTGATTTATTTTTATTTTAAAATTTTTCCATGTCTCACCAATATAATATTGATCTGGGTAATGTTGACATTCAATTTTGTAAATGAAATCCTGTTTGCTATAATATTCTATTTTGTCTTACTGTCATATTTGTAATGTACTTATTTAATTTATTATTGATATCTGATCCACCTTCTCTATCTCCATGCTTATTTATTACCAACCACTCTGTACTTGGATTAAGTGCCTGTTTAATTTATTTCCTTCATGAAAACTTCATTATTTTTATGGAAAAAAAATCGCTTTATATTGTCAGCTTGTCTTTCCATCATTGATCCAACCGTCGTGTTATGAAATGATGTCTTATTCATTATAAAGGATTTGAGTTATCTTCAGATATGGTAACAACAAATCCGTCATAAACCTACTATTTTCTACCTTATTCTAATGTGTGAACTCTTTTAAACGAATTAGAACTAAGTTAACTAACAAATTTATAAATATTATAAAGAGAATTGAGTATTATATCCTCATATTGTACTGAACACAATATATATATATATATATATATATATATATATATATATATAT
>NW_027106386.1:0-4504 GCF_000696795.3 Halyomorpha halys | reverse complement strand
GAATTAGAACTAAGTTAACTAACAAATTTATAAATATTATAAAGAGAATTGAGTATTATATCCTCATATTGTACTGAACACAATATATATATATATATATATATATATATATATATATATATATGAAATGATTATTACTAGTTAGTAAACTTAGCTGTTATGTTTCAGAAATGGATAGTGAATCCAGTGAAACGATTGAGAGCTGTGATACAAAAGAGGACTCAACTCAACTTATTGCAAAAAATAGCGATAACTGTTTGATCGGACAAGAAAGATCAGAAGTGAGCGCTTTCCTATTATATCATAGAACAGTAGTCTTAAGCATGAGATACTATTTATTATTGGTGTAGAATCATCAAATACTTTCTTTCGTAAATGATTGATGAAATTACTTGTATTAAAATATACTTCAGTGTGTTATTTTCTACTCCATTTGTATTTTTACAAGTAAAACTTAGTTGTTTTGGAGGTTTTTTGGTAAAACTTAGTTGTTTTGGAGACTTAAAAGTGAATATTTCATTTTTTAACATTGCGTAACCTTGTTTGATTCTATACATACATGTTCTTATTTCTGCTACCATAGTGAACATCACTTTTGACAACTTTTTTAACCGAAAATTTAGGCATTTCAAAATTGTATTTAATCTCCATAGAGGGGAGGATAACTTTGGCGTCCACCTAGACCTTAGACAAGGTGGTAAATTATTATTGGGTCATTTCATATGGAATATCCGTTTTTATTTTTTCTGAAGTTTGAAGTGATATTAGTGGACTTTTGTTGTTTACCTCATTTATGTTTGCAAATTATAATGAGCTGTTATTAATCCTCTCTTTTTTGGTAATATTTACTATCATTCCAATTGATTACACTTTATTTAGTATGCCACAAAATATGACTATGAAAATAATCTTTTTTATGAGTTTTAACTAGGGCGCTCAGCAGCCCAAGCTGCTGGAAACATTATCATGGCATTGGGGGAAGGGTGTTGTAATGACTGCATCATTTGCCAGTGGTTTGAAAAATTTATGGGTGATGAGAAATTTGGATAATCATCCTACAGGAAGACCTCCACCATCAATTGATAATGATAAAGTTAGGCTTACTGTCTAAAAATATTTTACTAAATGGTTAAAGGACTTGCAGCACAACTGAATACAAGTGTATCAACAGTTTCCCAGAACTTAAAGACCATTTTTAAAGTAAAAAAGGTAGATCTATGGGTGTCTCATGAACTTAATGAGCGGCAGTAGCTAAAGGTAACCATACGTTTCACTGCTTACTTGGTAAAAAAAGAGTCTTTTCATGAAAGGATAATCTATGTGTGATGGAGTGAGGATTGTATATGACAACAGGTATCTCTCAGGTCAGTGGATAAATATCGACAAAAGACCACCAGGACACAAGCCAGAAACAAATTTACAATAAAAAAATTATTAGTTTCTGTATAGTGGCCAATGGCAGGAATAATTTATTTCTCTTTTTTACCTAGAGGTGAAACCATCACATCCACATCGTACTGCAGTGAGATGGACATAATACATCAAAGACTAGTCAAAAACCAACCTGCAATTGCATAATTGTAAGATACCTATACTCTTACACAACGCCAGACCTCGTGTTTCATGGCAGGCTGTGAAGAAACTAAATGAGCTGTATTTCAAATTCTTTCCATATCTACCTTATTCACCAGACTTTTTTTTAATATCTTTATGGAAATTTACAACTATATTATATAATAATTATATATTATATAATAAATTCAGTAAATTTGATCTTAGTTAAAATGGAGTGTTACAGGCGTGTAGAGCAACTACCCATTGGTAGCACTCTAATGACATTTTACATTAGCTGGTCTTGTGGCCATCTTCTTTTCAGGCACCTCACAGGATTGTCAGGAATGGAAGTGGATGCAACGTTAGAAACTAGGGAGTTTGAGTGGTTTGGGAGTTTATAATGGAAGGAGTGATATCTAATTCGGGCTAGATCGGTTACATCGGGAACATTAAGGTCTTTATATATGATTTTATTTGTGACAAAGTAAGGAGCATTGAGGATTTTACGAAGGATTGAATGCAAGAGGAATTCGAAGGTTTTTTGGAGTCCCAAAGCTCAACTCCATATGTCCAGATTGGCCTTATGACAGTCATGTAGATCAGTCTTTTGTAATGTATTGGAAGTTTAGACCGTTTGTCTAGTAAATGCTGTAATAGTCTAAATTGACGTGCAGTTTCGTGTCTTCAGTTTTGTGTGAGGGTTTCAGGTTAATCGTTTGTCCGAATGTAGTCCAAGGTAGCGGATCTGTTCGACAGGGATAAGAGTAACATTATTAAATGAAACTGTAGGGCAGTCGGTAGGTTTACAACGAAGGGTAAAGGTGATTTGATGGGATTTGTTGGAATTTATCTTAACCCTCCAATTACGACACCATTCTTCGAGGGCTGTGATATGAGATTGGAGAGTTTGGGATACAATTAATGGGTTATTATTAACTGCAAGCACACATGTGTAATCGGCATACGTGGTGTGGTACGATAGTGTTAGGATTGGTTGGAATGTCAGCTGTATAGATGGTATAGAGGATGGGACCAAGGATACTACCTTAGGAAATTCGCCAGACTTATCTCCAATAGAGTTCCATCTCAAAAACACATTTTTTCCCTTCATTTCTTCATAAAACTCTGAATTTTTCAGTTAAGATTACCATTTTAGATATATCAGTTGGACATAGATAGTGCAAATTTAAATAATTTTCTAGTCAAGAACTTCATGTAAAGAAAATCCAAGGACAATTACCTATGGAAATGGGGCACACCACATCTGTCTCCAGCTTTCATTTAGATCATGGAACAGAATAAAATTAATGAACTTGGGCATATGATTATGATTCTTTTGCATGGCATAAGTATGATTTGGGAATTTGAACCCTTCAGAAGAAAACATTTATAACATATAATATCTTTGTGCTTAGTATTATGAAAATTTGGTTAGCAAATAGCAACTCCTTAATTGCATCTCAATCTACAAAAATATACTAGAGGTATGTATGACAAGGTCACTTGCTGAATTTGAATTCCAGTGGTCACTCTATTAACAGACTAGGTTTTAATTTTTAAATTTCGAATTCTTTTTCAGTCAGCTAATACAAATACCATAAAACATGAATTACAGGAAGCAATAAATAGAATTAATAACTAGTCTTAATTTCTCATCCGAAAAAACTAAATGCCTCCATTTTAGCTGAAAAAGAACAACCTCCCCATCTCCTGAACTCCTTCGAGGCAATTCTTTGATACCATCTACAAGCAACCACAGATTTCTGGATATCATATTTAATCGGAAACTAAATTAGGAAACGCACATTTTAACATTAAAATCAAATTCTACAGACAAACACACACTAATAAAACAATGTCAGACTAGTATGCTCGAAATGTCAGTGTTTCCTTCTTTGACCACAAACCTTCTCCTCTCCAACCAGCTTCTTGAATTACTTACATATCCTACACTGTAACTATACCTGCACCATTAAAAAGATAAAAACTTATTATTTATTATTATTATTACTTTAATATTTATACTTCCTTATATTTACGGTGATGTCTTATTGGTAAAGGCATCTCTTTGATCATATTCTGAGAGATGTGTACTTCCTATTTTTTATCTATCTTTATAGTAGCACTAAATGTTAGTTAGTGGTACATAATATTTTATTCTTTCTGTTTCATAGAAAGATCACAAGTATTGTGAAGAATGTTCAGTTATAAAGCAAGCCTTAAAAGAACAACTTAAGCTTCATAGTCAGTATTTGAATGAAAACTCTGATGTTCCTGAAGGTTTTCAAAACAATTTGAATAAAAAAAACCAAGAACAGGAAGAAATCCTTCTTAGAAGTAAGTACCTTACAAATTAAATGTTTGCTAATAAATTATTGCTTTCCGTAATAACATAAATATCTAATAATATATATAATAAAATATCTAATTATATAATATATATAATATATAAGACTAATAAGTCTTGTATTTATATTGTTTTATTAAACAGTAATCTTTTGTTTTAAAAATATATTTTGATTGAAATAGGTAAGAAAATAATTTTTCTTTAATCAAAATCAAGGTTGACCATGATCATAGATAATTTATGATGATATTGTAATTATGTAAATAATAATAGGCTTTCATTTACATATGGACGGCTCTACAAAATTGTCAATTATAATAGTATTGAAATATTCTATCTAAGAGATTTATGTTATTGATGATTTTATGTTTTTATTATATTCTTCTCAATTCTGTTTATATTATCTATTAAAAAAAAAAACAACTTAATTTCCTTCAATCGAATTTTTTTTTGTTGTGTCAAAACATTCAATTTTTATTAAAACTACCTGTAACAGTATCAATTTTTGTCAAAACTTCTCTTCTATGAATTCAGGATATGTTCCTTGTATGAGGAAACATAAAAGGTCATTGTACAGTGCTTTCTGGGTTGAATTGATATATA
>NW_027106385.1:4348-4699 GCF_000696795.3 Halyomorpha halys | reverse complement strand
CACAAGGAATGATGGTCGAAATAGGGTGCAGTCGTGGGGTGGTAGGGAAAGTAGACACGAGGATGGGGGCGAGGAGTGGGGATAGGGATCCAACACGATTGGCTCCTGGAGTAAATGTTAACGTTGAAGACCTCGTTGAATTGTGATCTCATTTCAAGGTCATTTAGGAAGGACAGAAAATTCTCATGTAATACAAACATTTTTTAATCATTATATTTAATCTTAATTAATTAATATTTAATTTTCATTTAAGTACTTAATTTTTTTTTCTATATATTACATTCAATTCAGAAATACTCGTTGATTCATCCGTTTATTCATGGTTTAGACCAATATGATTTATATTGTTCT
>NW_027106385.1:4032-4298 GCF_000696795.3 Halyomorpha halys | reverse complement strand
AAAACTACAATCTTTTCAAAATAAAGACCTAAGAATCAAAGTAAATGCTCCTTGGTTCATAAGAAATAGCCAATTGCATCGGGAATTACAAATGGAGTCAATAGAGGAACACATCAAAAAACGGTTCATGAAGTTCCACTCCCAGTTGCCGATAGTTAAAGGAGCAGTGACCTACAACCTGGAAAACTCAACCTCACCCGAAGACTGAAGCCCAGACTGCTGCAGGACATTCTTTAATATATTTTTAATAAATATAAAATTAATTC
>NW_027106385.1:2031-2571 GCF_000696795.3 Halyomorpha halys | reverse complement strand
TTTTCAAATACTATGGGCAAAAATCTAAAGAGGTGCAACGGAAAATTTTAATATATAGGTGAAAACAATTAAAATATGTCATTTTTTATTTTAAATTGCATTTTTGTTTCAATTTGGTTTTTAAATGTTTCCTTTCATTTTTATTTATTAAAACTATTTTACAACATTTAATTGTAATAAAATTCAACAATTACAATTTTCCAGAAAACACAAAACTTGTATATTTATTAGTAAAATATTCATTTTTTCCTCAAAATTCTCCTTTGTAAATTCATATATGTATTTTGATAATATAAAAATATTCCTACATTCAAAATCTCTCTATCCTTTCTATCTCGTGTATATTAGTTAAAATCTTGACACCCCGGTAGTACTTGAAATATTGTTAGTCTCAAATTGTTGAAAGAAAATGTTTAATATTAGTTTAAATCATATTTCTTAATAAATTTTATTTTTTAATTTGGTATTATATAAGAATTTAAAATTAGTTTACTTCATTCACTATTAATCCTAATTTTAAGCTTTTAGTTTGCTAGTTTC
>NW_027106385.1:0-1339 GCF_000696795.3 Halyomorpha halys | reverse complement strand
AAGAATTTAAAATTAGTTTACTTCATTCACTATTAATCCTAATTTTAAGCTTTTAGTTTGCTAGTTTCCTTAATTCCTGTTTATTTTAAAATACATTGTTTTTTCTTCTCTATTATTCAAGATGGGATTATCGTAGAACCTAGGATTTTGTAAAAAGACGACATTATTATTAGATTGATAATATTTGTAATTTATAGAAAAAAAAAGTAAATAACACTCAACCAATATTTTCCAAACTTTAAAAATGATATCGATTTTAATTTACATGTTGAATTTAGGGATAAAGATTAAATTATATTCAAATTAAAAAACATTTTGACTAACTTTTCATTTATAATTTATTAAGTTAAATTATTTAAACTTAAAACCAAGTTTCTGAAGGAGATGAAACAATAATATGATAATATTTAATTTAAGTATTAACTGATTAACTGATTAAATTAAGGCTACTTGTTTAGATTTTTCTTTCCCTTTTTTTTCAACGTTCAATCAATTAAATGTTTAATTTAAAAAAGAAAAATACTATATAACAAATGTTTTCAAATACTATGGGCAAAAATCTAAAGAGGTGCAACGGAAAATTTTAATATATAGGTGAAAACAATTAAAATATGTCATTTTTTATTGTAAAAAGGTAAATAAATCTAATAAACAATTTATTTATATGATTTAAATCAAAGAAAAATATTATCAACTCGGTTATATCGGATATATTGAAAAATATGATTAGTTTGTCCAGCGGAATATTTAATTTGTCATTAAAATATTTATTTAAGTAAATAATGCTAAAGATTCTAGATATATACTAACCATTTTGTAATGTCCAATACGCACCATCTGCTGGCTCCGGTTATAGTGTTAGCTAATTCCACATGTGTAATCCTTCTGCACACGCTGTATCTCTTTGGTGATCATAGAACGTTTAGAAATATGAAGATGTTATATCACATTGTAGAGAAACCGTTAAAATTAAAGAACCGACGAGGCGTAGAGTATCTAGATTAACAAATATTAAAAAAATTTAATTATCAACAATCAAACAATAAAAAAATAAAAAATGTGGTGTAGAACTAAGGTAGTTGTTGTCTGAGGTTTTAGGGCGTAAAACCCTGAGGTCATCAACGTCCATGTTTCGCGCTTTATAATTCTATTTCATTTATATTTATAATTCTATTTCACTCAATTTTTCTCTTTAAATATTTACGAAAAAATAATTATTTCTTTTGGTATTTTTTATTAAGTATAACAGATTTTCTGGTTTAAATCTTATTCAAAAGGCCATTCCTTTTTAAGAAAACTAAGACCATTTCCACGTTCTTCTGGTCATCATTCAGAGCAT
>NW_027106384.1:0-1127 GCF_000696795.3 Halyomorpha halys | reverse complement strand
ATTTTGGATTGTAACGAGTGGATGCGGGAAGAATTTGATGGTTTGGTGGAGCATCAGAGCTCAATTCCATATGTCCAAATTGGTCTGATTATCGCAGTCAATACTAATTTTTTGTAGTGAATGGGAAGTTTAGAGCGTTTTTCAAGTAAGTGTTGTAGGAATCGGAATCTACGAGCAGTTTCTTGCCGTTTCAGTCTTGTGTGTGGATTCCAAGTAAGTCTCTTTCTTTAATTATTAAATACAAATTCTTCGCAAAATCCTTAATGTCATTGCCACAAATCAAGTCGTCCATCAGGACCTCAATGTTGCATATGTTGCCGATTTGGCCAGAACCAGATACCATTCCTTCCATGATAAACTTCTCAACCACCCAAATCCACTTGTTTCTAACCTGGGCTTCTCCTTCATTACCTAATAATCCTCCTATGCGTCTGAAAAGAAGATGGCCTCGAGATCTTCTCCTCTAGAAATGTTATTGGAGTTCTATCAGTGGGTAGATTCTTCACATGTTTGTATCATGTCACTATGTCACCTATAGCAAATCTACTTGTATATATTTGTATACAGTTGTAAATAAAAACAAATAAATTATAAAAAAAATTTAAATATCTAAGGATTATTTTGTAATAAGGATGTTGAATAACCTAAACTCACTGTTCAATTAGGAGACAGATTGCGTTGTGTAACATAGCACACTTGGCAGTATGGGATAGCCATCAGAGACCCAGGAATTTAAACGGGCTATACGCTATTCCATAGGCTTGTGCTCGATAGAATGGTGTAATCCGACACAAGCACTAAGAGAAGCGTTTACTGCTCTCGAGAGCTCAGCAAGTATGTGTGATCTAATTTTGAATACTTGCGAATTGCTGAAATTAGTCGCTGTAACAAATGGAAAAACCTTATTCTAAATAATGATCTAAGAGTATCTTTTTTTTCATAAATTAGAATTTATTTGTCTTATTTGAATAGACTTATCATCACTTTTATATTAATTAAGTGAATGAATATTATTTTTGAAAAATATTTTCATTCACTTTTAATCACTTGTTTTAACATCTGTTTAAAACAGTCTTTTTGTTTTGAATAATAAGATATATTTTTTTTTAATTGATGAGAAGATACTT
>NW_027106383.1:0-2759 GCF_000696795.3 Halyomorpha halys | reverse complement strand
TATAATGTACAGTTGTAAATAGCAATAAATAAATATTTAAAAAAATAAAAAAAGGTTAGTTCAAGAAGTGAAAAAAAAAGTTGGCATAGGTGTTTATGTAATAATTAAATTATGTTCTGGGACGATAGCCCGAGTGGCGGTCATTAATAAAGGCTTAGCGAACCGAGAGGTTCAATGCCGATACCACCTATCGTTCTCTACGTCATTCAACTGATGCCCCTCCAAACCAAAATCGACTAAATTAGTCTTAATGCAATCCTCCCGTCTACTTTTCGGTCTATCCCTCGGACGTTTACCCATCGGTTCAGTGTTTATTAATATTTCAGGCATCTGTTCGTTACTAACTCCCACGACCTTGCCCATCTTATTCCCAGAATTATATATATTGGGTTCGGTGCTCTCAATTCAGCGGTGTGCAGCCTTATAAATTCTCTCGTTAATTCATCCTTTTTCGGGGCGAATATTAAACGTAATACTTTATTCTCAAAAATCTTAAGGCGCTTCTTTTAGTGTGGGAGGCCAGGTTTGTAAATTCTAACTCTTAAGTTTTAGGAAATAAGGCGTTAGATAGTCAATTTCGAAATTGAAAAATAACAAATATTTTCCACATTTAACTTCTCTTTTATTTCTTCATTAATTTCGTTCTTTCTAGTTGCCGTAAAACCTAAATACTTAAACCTATTTACCTGTTCAAATGTACTTCATCCTTCTTCATGTTTCTCCTTCATGTTCCTCCTTCATCTTTATCACAGAAATATTTTCCCATTTCTACTGCTAACCATAAATTATGTTCTATAGGTATTTATTTCGAGACCAAGTTGGCTACCAAATAAATAGTTAATCTTCACTATCTTGTGCCTTTATTGGCCGCCACATGAACTAGCTTCCATTAATCAATTACTCGCGTTCATTTACTAATCTTTCAATTAAATTATGTTTTTGATAAAAATATAATTGTTTATTAAATAGTAAACTATATATTGCATATTGTAGATATTGTGATAGTCCGAAGAATGATAAAAATATCTAAGGGGACACAACTCAAAAAACATTTACCTACAACGTCGCATTGTGTCTTTGATTCTGAAATAGGGGGATAGCTATAAAATAGTAAGGATGGCATAAGTGACTTTAATATCTTAAAGTTACACTTATTTACATTAATCGTACAAATTAGTACATTACATTAAATTAGTACATTACACTTATTTTCGTAATCGTAACACAAATTTACTGTTTTAGGAAAATTCGTTTTTAGTAAAAAGTAAAAGTTATCAACTATCTTTGAAAAAAAAAGTTCAGTCAGTAGGGATTTTTCAGAAATGAATGTCATGTGAATTTTTTTCATAACGGTTTTTTAGAGATCTTAATCAGATTTTGGATTTGCCACCTCGTTTCTAGAATGATAATTTCAGTAAACGCAAAAACGCCTAGTTTTACTGATTTTTTTCTAATATCTTTTAAATAAGGTGATTTCATATTTTGTTTATTTTTATTATTAATAAAAGCTAATTTTTTTTATTAATAAAATTTAACCAATTAAACTGAAGATCCGGTTAATCCGCTGTGTATAAAATAATATAAATCCAATATTAATTTAACTAGTTTATTCTATCAAAGATTGAGTGCAATAAAAAATCTCATATAACGGTGATAGGTATTTCTATTAATATATGATAATGTTAAACTCATTAAAATAATTTATAAAAACTTATTATGTGGTGTAGTTTACATATACAAACGATCTTTATTTTTTTAATATGTATTTATTTTATTATTATTAAGTTTCAGGCGTTTTCAAGCTTAAGTGTACTGATATTAGTATGCTAGTTACGAGGTGAAAAAATCCAGTGTGTGATTCATTCTCCCTACAAAACATAAAGAACGGTTAAGGACAAAAAAATCGATTTATATATATATATATTTCCCTTCACAAACCTTTGTTTACTGGACTAAAATAGGTCTTCATATATTGCTAACGATATACACTATCGTGACGAAATGCTAGTACGATAAATTATATCAATAACTAAAAGAAAATTGAAAAGAAGGTTTTTAAGCAAATTGTAGAGTTACTTCTATGAGTTTCACATTATGAATAATTTTTATAATGTGATGGGTAAAAAATAAAAGTGTTTAATATGGGTTAATAAACGAAAAATCGTTGCAAAACTTAACACATAATAAAATCAATAACTTTCAAATAAATTTTTATTGTATATACATACATTCATATTTTATTTTGTTTCATATTATAAATTAATTTATATTTTTATATATTACTGGTTTTTTATTATGCATTTTTAAGCGTTCTGAAATTTATTGTTATTTAGCATTTAAAAAATATAGAGTTCCTTAAAGCTGACTATTTCCTGACTAAATTAGAGCCTAATGGGCCATAAACAATACCATTTGTCAACGGATCTAAGGAATATCGATCCTTAAGCTCTAACGTGATAAATGATTCCGAGTTCTGCCAAAGGAGTTTACTTTGCTAATAACCTTTATCAATGATATCATTATATGTTAGTATATTATTTAATTAAAGATCTGAAATGTTATCAGTTTATTCCTAGTGATTATTATTAATTATTAGACTTTAATTTTTAAAGTGGAGATTCGAAAAATTTAAATCCACAGTTAAATCTACAATGATAAAATCTGTACATATTCAATCTGTTGTTTTATTATTCAATTTACAATTCAATATAAAATAAATTAATACTTTTAATTTTTTTAATAATTAACTTAAATTTTAT
>NW_027106382.1:114889-115206 GCF_000696795.3 Halyomorpha halys | reverse complement strand
TAAATGTATCTGGGAATTATTATTCCGTGCTGTGATAATCGTTTTTTATTTCCCAGTTCATTGATTTATTTATATTATCATTCGTTGAGAAATTAATAATAATAAAAAACAAACTATAAGCTGATTATAACACTAGTAATGTTTATTTATAGGTAAAAAAATGTTTGCTCGTTGGCTTAATATCATCTAATCAATCATTATGAATGTATAAAATCACCATATATTTAATTGGCTTGATTGCTAACAGATTATTTCATGAGGATTTATTCTAATCAAAAGCTAATATTATTGTTTTTTATTTATTAAACATCTTTCCT
>NW_027106382.1:110223-110942 GCF_000696795.3 Halyomorpha halys | reverse complement strand
GAATTTTTTTCGACAATTCCCTTCCTTGTGGTATTATGTACTAATTCCTTTTTCATTACGTGCGCAATTAAATATACTACAACAAATAAATTAATTGGTTTCACAGTATGGGAGTGGGTAGCTCATTGGTAAGGCAATTGACAACTATCTCCAATCGAATCCGGCTGGCCAGATAATTGTTTTCTATTCCACCCAGCCTAATGTTGGGTAAAAATCTGGCGGTCGAGTGCGTTTCTGAGTGAATCACCTCCTTGCACAACCATTGGTCTAGTAACTTCCTTACAAAGTACTGCCCTGACCCTATTTGTAGAAACTTTATTACAACTTTACACAAGGTTGTGATAAATAATTTTAATTTTGGTTTTAAAGTGAATATTGACTAATTAGAAATTGTTGTTTTGATCTGGGCAGAATAGCCTGCATGAAATTGAGTTTTTAAATCATTTAGCTCCAGAATTGTATTAAGATTGTCCCTGAGGAAGGCCGGATAGGCCGAAACGTTGGACTTTTAAGAAAAATAAAATGTGTTGAGACTAAAATGGATATTAATTAAATTAAATTAACATAATTAATTAATGTTTGTTTAAATATGAGAAATTCATAATTTAATCAAAAGCCTTTAATTCCTAAAGTTAAAATTGTTTAATGGTTCACTAATCTGAGATTTTTATTTTTTTTTTAAATTAAAATTCGTCAGATAGTATTTTTTTTCTCTATTT
>NW_027106382.1:107045-107717 GCF_000696795.3 Halyomorpha halys | reverse complement strand
TTTCTTTCTTTTTCCCACCCTACACATCTCTCCTCTCTAGTCCTTTCCTTATTTAATTTTCAGGACATTTTATATTTATTTTAGCTTATTATTTTATCCTCATTTTTATTATTCTGTATCCTTTGACCATCGTAGTATAAATTTTAGTAGATTGTAGTATAAACTTTTTAAAAATAAATCTATGATAATTTCTGCATATTTTCGTTATGTCCTGAACCTAGAAAATATATAAAATCCGTGCATGAAACTACTCTCACCCTACTTTGGGTTGAAATCGTAATGCCTTTCATAAGCGAGTACATTATTATTATTCACGCTGGAAATGTAATAATGTATTTCTTATTTATTATTTATTACTACTAAATTACATTTATTATTTTGGTAAAAAACCAGTGTCAGTATGTTGTTATTACAATAGTAAAATAGTTATGACTATCTTCATAACAACTATGGCAACATAGTTAGTTAGCAAAATTTATATATAAGAAGATGGTCAGGGTTTCGGTCAAAAGAGAAACAAAAATAGGTAGTTTACAACTATTTACTTTCCGACGTTTCGCCCCACTTTGCAGGGCTGCATCAGGGCTAAAAAGATACAAAAAAAACTGAGAATATTACAACAATAAGATACAATAAGGCAATTTAAGCTAGGATAAATATTATGTAAAAATA
>NW_027106382.1:106496-106831 GCF_000696795.3 Halyomorpha halys | reverse complement strand
CAATGTGAATATTAAAGATCCCAAAATATATTCACTGTTCTAAAAAGTAAGGTTTGAATATCAAATTTAATTCCTTCGTCGTAAACCTACTGACTAAAGTTTCATTTAAAGATGTAACTCTAACCTCTGTCGAACAGATCCGCTACCTTGGACTATATTTGGACAAACGATTAACCTGGAATCCTCACACCAGACTGAAAAGATAGGAAACTGCACGTTGATTTCGACTATTACAGCACTTACTAGACAAACGGTCTAACCTTCCAACACATTACAAAAGACTGATCTACATGACTGTAATAAGGCCAATCTGGACATATGGAGTTGAGCTTTGG
>NW_027106382.1:105426-105759 GCF_000696795.3 Halyomorpha halys | reverse complement strand
TATGTTGTTATTACAATAGTAAAATAGTTATGACTATCGTCATAACAAGTATGGCAACATTAAAACATTTATATATAAGAAGATGGTCAGGGTTGTGGTCAAAAGAAAAACAAAAATAGTTTACAACTATTTATTTTCCGACGTTTCGCCCCACTTTGCATGGCTGCATCAGGGCTAAAAAGATACAAAAAAAAACTGAGAATATTACAACAATAAGATACAATAAGGCAATTTAAGTTAGGATAAATATTATGTAAAAATAAAGTGATAAGAAATTATATATAAATAAAAGGAAGGAAGACGTAAAATAGTATCAATATAAAATAAAATTGA
>NW_027106382.1:97421-98626 GCF_000696795.3 Halyomorpha halys | reverse complement strand
TATTTATATACCATCCCTAACTTCGTCAATTTTTCAATTAATATTTTCTAGGAAGAGTTAGTAATAAATTCATTTCTTTAAAAGAAAACATTAATATATAAAATTTGATACAACTTCTCCGCCACTGCAAAGTTAAGGCATTAGAACGTTGTGATAAGGCCTGTGATTTTATACAGGGTGGAGACTACATGCCTACCCAACTTGGAAAAGCTGCTAAAAATAGAGAAGGATCTTAAGAAAAATCTATGAACCCAGCAAAACACAAGAAGATTAAAGGCTAAGATCTAACGAAGAGACCTAAAGAAAAATCAAAGACCTGGAAACTGAGATGGCAGTCAGAAGGCTGATGTTCTATGGGCACAAGAAGATGATGAAGGAGGAAAGATTGGATAAGAAGATCTTTAATATAATTTTTAGCTACAAAAACATGGTGTATTCTCACACGAGGCAAATGAGAGAGAAATTAATACTTAAAATTTTAGATATCGACTGTCTAGATACAGATACGTCTAGGAAAACATTGAAAAATCTCACCAATATTGAAAGAGGAAAACAAAGAGGTACGAAGTGGACCGAAGAAAGAAAAGAAAGGCAATCGAGGATCATGAAACTGCGATGGGAAGAAAGAAAATAAAGACTCCCAAAGAAGCCTAACCATTGATATTCACGTGGTCCTTAGAGGCCGATACGTGATAAAAACAAATTTATACAAATCAATTATTTTTTTCTGATATGATGAAAATGTAGTTTATTAGTAAACATTATTTCCTTAATAATTTAATTAATTTATAATTTAATATTTACAACCAAAAAATACATAAAATTAAAAAAAATTACATAAATAAAAAAATAATCAAAGTAGTATTATGAACTTAAAAAAATAAAAATATATATAGTAAAAAAACAGATAAGGATAGTATACATAACGAAACGAAAAAAGAAGTCGTTAATTTCAATAATCTTCAACTTTTTAAACTAAAGTATATACCAGGATTAACTGATAAAAAAAAAATTCTAGAATACGACCGTTATAATCTGAAGTTAGGTTTATATACTAATAATAAATTAGGGAGGTTCTTAATAATATGAAGGATAAAATTAACAATTAAGATAGACTAAATATTATTTACAAAATTAATTGCCAAAATTGTGAAGGTGTGTACATTGGAGAGACCTCAACAAAATTGAAAACAAGAGTTGAAGAA
>NW_027106382.1:96850-97371 GCF_000696795.3 Halyomorpha halys | reverse complement strand
ATTTTTAAACAAAAGAATCATCAATATTTTAAAAAATTGTTTAAAACAAATATTTTTTATAAATGTTATTAAATTGATCATCTTTTGAGTAATAGAGGTAGAAGAATGTAGGCTCAACTATAATATATTTGTTATCAATGTTAAAGATAACCTTTCAAGAAAGTAATTACGTCTCCTCAGTTATAAAATGTAACTGTTTAATTATTAAAGAAATTTTGCAGTGTGACAATAATATGTTGGTATTAGCAAGATTAGACTAATAAGGAGAAACATATTGTAATTATATATAGATGTCAATCAGGTAATTTGTTTATAAAAAAAATTAAATAAATAATTGTAAATGTTGTATGCATGTTATGCATTTGTTCTAGAGATCTAAAGATGGGGTTACAACCCCGAAACGATGTTCTCATTATAATGATATAAAATAAATATGAAACAAAGTAAAGAGTTATTCATTCAACATTTATGATTAGTTTAAAAAACTCATCCAGTTGGAGATATTAATTTTTTTTAAATAT
>NW_027106382.1:94582-96244 GCF_000696795.3 Halyomorpha halys | reverse complement strand
TTTTTTAAATATAATAATAATTAGAAAAACTAGTATTATCAACAAAATGTGAGCACGCTTTGATTAACTCTCCCAGTCAACCTATTAGTACAAGAGAGCCGGGAAGAAAAAAGGCAGTTATCTCACCCCAATTTTTGATTACTTTAATGAAAACTAGATACAATTAAAAGTCAAAATTGATGAGTTTGCCAAGTATAGGTAGGGAGAATAAAAAATGATGGCTGTTTCAAAACCTTAAAAAAAAAAATTAATTTTTAATTCGGAGCTCTATATCTTAAAAATTAGGAACAACACAAGAAAATCTAAGAGAACGTTATTTAAAGAAGAGTAAATTTGCTAAAATACGAGCCCTAATAGAGTTATTAAAGTTAAATACTTTTCCAGATATAGCTTTATAAAAAGCAACATTGCATAAAAATGTTGCATGGGACGTACTGAAAGATCAGTAGTTAGTGAATTTATTTGACAAATTTATATCTCAAAAAACATTTGACGTACAGATGTCTATTAGCACTCAAATTAAAGCTAGTTTAATGAGCTATAATGTAGTTTATTAATGTAGTTATTATGTAGTTATCTTCGTAGGAGTAATAGTTTACATGCAATTTGCTAAAATAAATTTATTTATAGACAAATTTACATTTGCCAAATTTATATTCATATGTGAATATCATAAAAACTACTACCCCTACGAAGATAAGTGTTATGAACTACTGCATAGTAAGTTAAATTTCCTTGATTTTGAGTGTTGGCAGAGATATGTACGTCTTATGGATCTGGAGATATATTGTTTTCAAAATCTAACATTTTATACTAACCACTAGAAATTAACATTTTTAGAGTTTATTTTGTCAAATATCATACCTTAAAAACATTGATTTATCATTCGGAGCTCTATATCTTAATAACTACCAACAACACTAGAAAATCTAAGAGAATATTATTAAAAGAAGAGTAAATATTCTGAAATATTAGCCCTAAAAAGGCTATTTACGTTCAATAGTTCTCGAGATATAGCTTTTTAAAAAGCAAAATTTCTTAAAAATCTACTGAAAGATTAGTAGTTAGTTAATTTATTTTGAGAAATTTATATCTCAGGAACTATGTAACGTACAGATGTCTATTAGCACTCAAATTAAAACTAGTTTAATGTACTTTAATATAAAGAAGTTTATGAACTTTACCTTCGTAGGAATAGTAGTTTTCATGATATTTGCTAAAATAAATTGATTTATTGATATAGTTGTTCGGACAATAAGTTTGATTTATGAAAAACTTCATTTCAGAAACCATTGGATGTACAGATGTCTGCTAGCGCTCAAATTAAAGCTAGTTAAATTTACTACAAAATAGTTAATTATATTTATCTATGTAGGAGTAGTAGTTTCTATGATATTTGACAAAATAAATTCACAAAATGTTTATTTCTAGTTGTTCGTATAAAATGTTGGATTTTTGAAAAAATATATCTCTAGATCCATAAGGCACACATATGTCTGCCAACACCTAAAATAAAGGAAATATAAAGTAGTTTAGTATTAATTACAAAGTAGTTTATGACACTTATCTTCGTAAGGGTAGTAGTTTTTATGATATTCACATATGAATATAAATTTGGCAAATGAAAATTTGTCCGAACAACTATAAATCAATTTATTTTAG
>NW_027106382.1:92611-94532 GCF_000696795.3 Halyomorpha halys | reverse complement strand
TGATATTCACATATGAATATAAATTTGGCAAATGAAAATTTGTCCGAACAACTATAAATCAATTTATTTTAGCAAATTTCATGTAAACTATTACTCCTTTGAAGATAAACATCATAAACTACTTTATAGCTCATTAAACTAGCTTTAATTTGAGTGCTAATAGACATCTGTATGTCAAATGGTTTTTGAGATATAAGTTTTTCGAAATATATTCACTAACTACTGATCTTTTAGTACGTCTCATACAACATTTTTATGAAATGTTGCTTTTTAAAAAGCTATATCTCGAAAACTATTTAACGTCAATAACTCTATTAGGGCTCATAATTTAGCAAATTTACTCTTCTTTAAATAATGTTCTCTTAGGTTTTCTTGTGTTGTTCTTCTTTTTAAGATATAGAGCTCCGAATGGAAAATTAGTTTTTTTTTTATCGCTTTGAAACAGCCGCCATTTTTTATTCCCCTATACTTGGCAGACTCATCAATTTTGACTATTAATTATGCATAGTTTTCATTAAAGTAATCAAAAATTGGTGTGAGATAACTGCCTTTTTTCTCCTCTTGGGCTATTGTACTATATTTTCTGGCATACGGGGTGTGGCAGAAACTCTGAATTGTCAAAAATGGCGTACCGTATGCCACGCCTACTAAAGGAATAGACCCCACCTTCTGACGTAACTCAGCTTGGACGTACTCAACGTACCCTCTCTACTACACTTCTTCCTCCAAGTTTAAGTACAGCCAGACTATTTCAATGAGAATAAAACCTGTTGTTAATATTTTATCGTAAATCGATATGATGAGATTAATCTAAATAGAGTTTTTTGAAGAAAATTATTAAAATGCAAAAGATCGATGATATCAAATAGGACTTGGTCTAAGTTGTTCCTAACTTGATTAGATGAATTCAGTTTCAAACAGCTTTTGGTTTTTGTGATTAGCTTTACGCACACGCACGCACGCCTATGCACGCACACGCATACTATTCGTGACACGAGACTTAACAAACTTGAACAACAGTGAAGATAAAATAATTTTACTCTTACATATTTACAAACATAACATAGTTTAGTGGTTAAAGATATCTCTGTGTCTCTAACTGTAACTGTCTCTTGGTTTACAGCGTTTGTAAATATATATATGTACACTTGAGAAGAGGGGGCAGAAGAGCATGGAATTGGAAAGGGTGTTGGACGAATTCGATAATTTAGGAAACTAGGCGGGGCCTAGAGATCCTATGAAATTAGAAATTAATATCGGGGAGGGGAGAAAAGGCGTGTCTAGAGAGGGAATATCAGGCTTTCCTGGAAGTAGTGTAATTATCGTGGAGGGTAAGGGTTGAGGATGCTATGGACTTGTGAGAACTGACTTACATGTGTTAAACATAAAATAGTTAGACAGATGCAAGTCCTTTGTGAGATGATAGCTCATACCTGCCTAAGTGTCAGCCCTTGTCTTCAGTGATATAGAATACTGACACATGATTTGAACAAGGAAAGGTCACTTTCTTTGTGCTCAGGTCTGCCTATATAGGCCAGATGTTCAGAGAAGCAACTATATACCTTATTACGAAAGACTATTTATGATAATATCTATTAAATACAATAGAGTTACTTAACGATTAACTAGGCACAGAAGACCTTAAAGCGTATTTATCCGTCGAAAACTAGGGTTTAAAATTTTTCAAAATCGTGATAATGCATTGTGAGAAAGTAAATAAAAAGAAAAAAAAGAATTTATTATTTTTAATGTACTGGAGAATCAAAATAAATCCTAACAAATCCCACCAGATCACCTTTACTCTCCGTCGTAAACCTCTGCCCTCCTGTCCTACAGTATCCTTTCTAAATACTCCACTAACGCCTGTTGAACAGATTCGATACTTAAGACTCCATCTTGACAAGAGACTTACTTGGAATCC
>NW_027106382.1:91235-91888 GCF_000696795.3 Halyomorpha halys | reverse complement strand
GTGTCACAATCCCTATAAAATATTTATAATAATAATTAAAATATATTGCAAGGAAATTCATTTACATCATTAATTTTAGTCTTTATTTATCTATTCTTAATTATGGTCTCGTTATTGTCGTGGGCCTTCAACTCTTTGTAAACTGCAATGCCTAATATTATAAAACTTCAATAAAATACATGATAAATTGGAAACATTTATATATTGTAGTAATTAATAATATTTTTACAGGTCTTCAGATCTTAAGCGATTCAGTATTCTCTGTCGAGAGCTAAGGTATGTTTCTTTTTTTTATTATCTCTGTGAAATGATTGTATAATTTTAATATATTATATATTTTTGCTCATAAGGAACTTTAATTAATACATTTTCGTGATTATTATTCGTGAAAATAGTTGTTATAATTTGATTGAAACAATAATATATTTATATATTTTATGATATAAAATGTATTTTTACACAAAAATATCTGAAAATAAATGCAATGTTTTTTGTATTGATCTTTTCGAATCGACTAGTTCGTTACTTCCAAATTTTTACATTTACAAAGTTTTACAGAAAAACAAACAAATAAATACATTTTACCAAAATAAAACTAATACATAGATTTAAAGGAAAATATAATAAAAAGTTGGTTAAAAGAAATACTTGAT
>NW_027106382.1:87416-87785 GCF_000696795.3 Halyomorpha halys | reverse complement strand
AATAGTAAAAGAAAATATTTATTGTTAACCAACGTTTCGCCCCATTTTGCAGGGCTTCGTCAGGGCTAATAAATTATTACTTTTTTGTATCTATTCATTACTTTTCATGTTTATAACGGTTTTTATCAATTATTGTTATATATTACATTTTGTATACATTACTTTTTTTAATGGTTATAACTATAATCTGTATTTGAACGAATACATGTAGTCATATCCTTGTAGATAGTAGTTAATTTTTTTTTTTATTTATTTTTATCTTTTAGATTTTAATTAAATAGTACCTATGTGCGAGAATAAGATAGATTTTTATGTGTTATTGTTATTTTATTTAAAATATTTTTTTTTTCGTTTGTAAAGAGGAAAACA
>NW_027106382.1:82950-83421 GCF_000696795.3 Halyomorpha halys | reverse complement strand
CAAACCCACGACGAAGCCTTTAGTTTTAAGGGTTTATATGTGATAAGATTTAAAAATTTGTCGTTTTCTTAAAACTATTTCTCGTGTTGAGCATTTTGCTAAGACTTAAAATGTGGCATTCTGTAATCATGGCGATAAGAATATAACCTTGTCTTTAATTAAATTATAATTGTAAATGTTCTCTCTTTTATTCAACAAACGTTTTGATTATATATAGAGTTTAACTAAACTCTTATCGAGGGCCCCAGGGATTTTGCCCCTCTGTCCCTCCCGGGTCCCCGCTCAGCCAACGGGTTTTTCTCCCAACTCATTGAATGATGGAGTACCCACTTTGAGTTAGGGTGTGCCCCAAGAGGTTGTATTCACTGCTAATATATACCATTTAAAAGTCAATAATAACATTTTATATTTTAAATGTAACACCCTCTAATTCCAGGTTTTACATAAATAAATTTTAAATATAAGAAGATG
>NW_027106382.1:78646-79019 GCF_000696795.3 Halyomorpha halys | reverse complement strand
TCTTTACAAATGTATTTAATAAAAGATAAAAATATCATCTTAAAGTTATATCTTCTTCTAGAAGATTTTTATTTATAATTAGATCTTGTGAATGAAAAGTACTCTTCCTTGTTTTAATTATTTTATTTTATATCATTAAAAACAATAGTAAAGTTTAGGTTTTGTCATTCCATCATCAGGTATCTACAAAAAATTATGAAATTCATTAATAGTGGATGTGTTTATATTGTAGAGACTTAAAAACTAAGAGTTGAACAACATAATAGTAATTGTAAAAATGTCAAAAATATCAACACAAAAGCATCCACATATAAATACAAATACACAAGCATAACACAGTATAAAATATAAACTTGATTTTGATTTTAAAAAT
>NW_027106382.1:75907-76882 GCF_000696795.3 Halyomorpha halys | reverse complement strand
TCTATCAGTGGGTAGATTCTCCACATGTTTTTATCATGTTACTATGTCACCTACAGCAAATTTACTTGTTGTATATATGTGTATACAGTTGTAAATATCAATAAATAAATTATTAAAAAAAAAAAAAAATTATGTAATAGAAAATGCTTTGTCTATTCTACGGGCTGGAACCTGCGCTTGAAATTTAGGAGCCAAATGATTTATTATCAATTTTGTGGCCTCATTCCATAAAAATCCATAAATACTTGTAACGGTAACATTCAGTTTATATTAGAAGCCAGACACACTGATAATTAGATTACTGTTTCTTGTATATTTAGGACATTTCATAAGTTTTAATTAAATTACAACGATAAATTTACAATTGTACAGTTTACCAAGTAATGTATCATCGTTAATTGTTAAACTTGATTTGTTTCACAGAATGTACAAAACAAGCCCTTACAACTTTATCTAATCTCTTAGCTTTATTAACGGCGTAATGCTACGAACTTCATCCAAGTTGGCAAATGGAAATTGTATAATTCTAATTTATATTTTATAAGCCATTGTCTCAATTTGTTAATTATTTAGGTAGTTAGTTCTCTAAGTTGTAACACTTCTTACTAAAATGTTTTGTATATAATTGCTGTGTCCCATGGTTTCATTTGGAGGTTATAGGTTTACTAGGAGGGGTAATGAGAAAAAATAAAAGTAACAATTTTTATCATTTTCTTCATCGGGACAGGAGCCCATAAATGGAACAAGATTGGACAGGGTACGAAGAACTTGGATTTTTTTTTTTTTAACTTTTTTATTTTTCTTAACTTTACTGAGGTATAACAATTCTTAGATATAACAATCATTGTACGCTCTCTAACAGAGGGCCACCAACTACCGAGATGAAGGATGATTGGACAATCATCATCAAGAACAGACCACTGGCCTGTGACACTTGAGATCCACAATGAACGAATGGAAAGGGAAAATAGCGGA
>NW_027106382.1:72907-75426 GCF_000696795.3 Halyomorpha halys | reverse complement strand
TTAGTGGATTGAAAATTTCTATGTGAATTGTACTGGTATTCGAAAAATAGCATTGAGGATCTAAGTTTCTTTCATTCCTAATTCCTGCATTTTTATCCACTGTTCTTCGGTGTTAATGTAACAAAAAAAAAATAATGTTCAAAATTTTCTACATACAAAAAATAGGACCTTTTAGTACAAGAGCCGAGAAGAAAAAGAGGCAGTTATCTCACCCCTATTTTTGATTGCTTCAATGAAAACTATCTATAATTACTAGGCAAAATTAATGAGTCTGCCAAGTATAGGTAGGGGGATTAAAGAATGGCGGCTGTTTCAAAACCTTAAAAAAACATTGATTTTTCATTCGGAGCTCTATATCTTAAAAACTACCAACAGCACTAGAAAATCTAAGAGAACATTATTAAAGAAGATTGAATTTGCTGAAATATTAGCCCTAAGTGAGCTATTTACGTCCAATAGTTCGAGATATACCTTTGGAAAAAGCCTTTCCTATATTTCAGGAACTATGTGACGTACAGATGTCTATAAGCACTCAAATTAAAGCTAATTTAATGGCCTATAAAGAAGTTTACGACCTTTACCTTTGTAGGAATAGTAGTTTTCATGATATTTGCTAAAATAAATTGATTTATAGTTGTTCGGACAATAAATTTGATTTATGAAAAACTATATTTCAAAAACCATTGGACGTACTGATGTCTGCCTGCCCTCAAATTAAAGCTAGTTAAATTTACTACAAAATACTTAATGTTTATCTTTGTAGGAGTAGTAGTTTCTATGATATTTGACAAAATAAACTCACAAAATATTTATTTCTAGTTGTTCGTATAAAATGTTGGATTTTTGAAAAAAATATATCTCTAGATCCATAAGGCACACATATGTCTGTCAACACTCAAAATAAAGGATATTTAACTTACTATAAAGTAGTTTATGACACTTATCTTCGTAGGGGTAGTAATTTTTATGATATTCACAAATTTGGCAAATGAAAATATGTTCGAACAACTATAAATCAATTTATTTCGCAAATTTCATGTAAACTATTACTCCTACAAAGATAAACATTATAAACTACTTTATATCTCATTAAAATCGTTTTAATTTGAGTTCTCATAAACATCTGTATGTCAAAGGATTTTTGAGATATACATTTTTCAAAATAAATTCACTAAGTACTGATCTTTTAATCCCCTACAAGATTTTTATGAAATTTCATGAAAAGCTTTATCTCGAAAACTATTTAACGTAAATAACTCTATTAGTAAATATCTCTACAAATATAATTCCAATGTCCATTTATGTGTTGAGTTCCATTAGTAGCTTACTCTATGTAATTCAAAATTTCATACGAAGTGAGGAGTGCCTATTGAGATTCTCAGGATCTTGTTTTGAAAAATATGCTATCAATGTCTTCGGTATAATATTCGATAACAGTCAAATTTAGTTCCTTATAGAGTTATTGTTACGGTTACCATGGTGAAATAAAAACACAACAGTCAAATTTAGTTCCTTATAGAGTTATTGTTACGGTTACCATGGTGAAATAAAAACACTGGCGATATCTGCGTAGAAAAGGGGTGTTATGGTTGTGATGGTGAAATAAAAAAACTGGCTAAATTTGTGTAGACAAGAGGTGTTACGGTTGTAATGGGAAAAACAAAACACGAGCGATATGTTCTGACGAGTGGGTTTTGGTTTTGTGAAGTTTGAGTTTGAGTTTGAGTTTAAAGGTGACAGTTTGATTTTGGAACACGTTACGATTGTTCAATGTGAAATGGTAATAGTTTAAAGGCCTTCTGACTGTTTGAACCGAAATAGCACATGAGAAATGCCATTGTGTGTGTATTTTATTTGTGTTTTTTTTTTTCAAAATTATGGTGTTCTACTTCAATGGCCGGTTCAATGGATCAATCATTAACACTAGAAGTGGGGATATAGTGCAGTGACGTTTCTTCAGCATGTCCTGGATAAGAGAGTTGTAGGAGGTGCCATTCTAAAACCTCTGGGGAAGTTGAGACGGAAAGGAAATATCGGACAACCTTATGTTCGGCCAGGAGTGCACCCAAGGACTACGTGGGTTTTGAACTAAATTTTATTTTGTTTCATTTTATATTCACTTTTATACTCTTTGGATATTAAGGTTAAGCATTTAAGTTAAGGTTAAGGAAACCTATAAGTTATTTTAATTGTATTATTAATTGATAAGAATTCTTTTTCCCTCCCTTTTTCATTCTATGTACATATATTTCTTATCATTATTAAAGTTTTGTACATATAGTTCTGCTGTTCTTTCTCTGCTTTTAACTTACTTAATTTACTTTTGTTTTTTTTAGTTGTTGTTCACGGAATATTACGATAATTCAACAGGTTGGTAGGTAACACCCCTAGGTTTTCTGTTATCTACATGTAGAGGTATTCGTCAGTGGTCATAATTCAACAATTGTTTATTTAGTGGTATATTTTAGTTATATCGTGGGCATAATGCTTCGGGATTTTCGTTATTTTGAAGAAAAAAA
>NW_027106382.1:69843-71786 GCF_000696795.3 Halyomorpha halys | reverse complement strand
TATAAATATAAATAATTAAAAAAGATTATTATACAATTTGAAACCAGGAATAACAACAAATAAAAAATAGATACAAGAGAAACATGAAAATGAAAAATTAATTAAAAAGAAAAAGGAAAAATATAATTTTTGTCTTTCTTATTATTTATTTATTTGTGTTCAAAAATTATTATTTATTGTATTTTTTAAGTAATGAAATATAAACTAAATTGTATACAAATAAAACAATGTATACACATAATAAATAAATATAGGCGGATAAATAAGTTGAATACTATAAAATTAGAATGCAACTGAGGTATATAATTAAAATAAAATAAAAAAAATCTAAAATAAGTAATATTTAAGAATTGCCGGTTGTCAAACCGGTTAAGGTCAGGTTAAGGAGCTCATATCACAGCTCTCGAAGAATGGTTTCGTAATTGGAGGATTAAAATAAATTTTATCAAATCACCTTTACTCTTCGTCGTAAAGCTACGGACTGCCCTACAGTCTCCTTTAATAATGTTACCCCTGTCGAACAGATCCGCTACCTTGGACTACATCTGGACAAAGGACTAGCCTGGAATCCTCACACAAGAATGAAAAGACAGGAAACTGCACGTCGATTTCGACTTTTACAGCAATTACTGGACAAACGGTTTAAACTTCCAATTCATTACAAAAGACTGATCTACATGACTGTAATAAGGCCAATCTGGACATATGGAGTTGAGCTTTGGGGCTCCACAAAACCTTCGAATTCCTCTCGTATCCAATCCTTCCTAAAATCCTCAATACTTTTGTCACAAATAAAATCATACTTAAAGATCTAAATGTCCCCTATGTAATTAATCTAGCCCGAACCAGATACCATTCCTTCCAGTTTCTAACCTTGCTTCCTCTTCCATTCCTGACAATACTCCGAGGCACCTGGAAAAGAAGATGGCCACGAGGAGGTAATGTAAAATGTCATTAGATTGCTACCAATGGGTAGTTTCTCTACACGCCTGTAACACACCAATTTTACTGAGATCAAATTTACTAAATGTACTATAATGTACAGTTGTAAATAGAAATAAATAAGAAGGTTAAGGAGGTCGCGTTTCTACGGTCATATAGTCAGGATGAATCCGAGGAGAATTAATAGGGTTATCTTTGGGAAAATGTGGAGATATAAAGGGGGCGATGGGTACATTAAGCAAATAAAGAAAGAAACGGGTAAATCGGGAATTTCAAGTCGAGACAGCCTCAATAGAAATGAATATAGGGAACAATTAAGGAAGATAAAGGTCCTTGTGGGTGCCAAAGATGAGAGAAGGTGGCAAGAAAGGAAACGAGTGGAATGTGTGGGGAAAGTTGGGAAGAAATGATATTCATGTGGTCCATAAGGCCGCTTCGTGTCTAAAAAAAAATAATTAAGAATTATTAAATGGTATGGCAGTTTATAGAGCGATTTGATCCTAATGTCATATATACACTTATATATGCCGCAGAGTCACCCACGGAAGAAATGTGTAGAAACATGGCTGCTATCGTGAAGAAAAGAGGAAGGGCTATAGCCCTGCAGTGGATACCAGGCCATGTTGGCATAGATGGTAATGAGCAAGCTGAGTAGTTGGCTATGCTCGGTTGTGCAGAGAACCAGCCTGTTCTACCACTTTTCTATAGAACAGTAAAATCACTTATAAGCTCTTTTTGTAAGGACAGAACAAGTGCTAGACACAAAGTTCAAGCGGAAGGAAAGAAGCGGTAGAGCCTACTGGATAAGGATAAACGAATCCCCGGCAATCTTAGCAGAGCTGAGAGAGTGGCCTGTTTTCGGCTAGTAACAGGACATGATCTGCTCCAAAAACACCTCCATCGAATTGGCATCGTAGATTCCCCGAAATGTCCTCTATCCAACATGGGGGACATGGATGGGGACCATCTTTAGGCGTGTGTTGGTCTGGAGGATGTTGGGC
>NW_027106382.1:68176-68603 GCF_000696795.3 Halyomorpha halys | reverse complement strand
AAAAAAATGTATATTAATTTTCTTCTTGTACAATCACTTCTATAGTGTACAGACATACACATATACTCACATACCTAAATTGCATCGGCTTAAATCTCTGTGGAATTTTATCTTGTAATGTACACCCTGACTGCCCAGTGACGTCAACAGCCATCTCCTTTTCTCTTGAGTGGTTTCGGTCTCGACTACTCGGTAATGGCGTTAATTGGTTCAGCAAGAAACTGTAACTGAATCCTCTAACTTCTCTCCCCCTAAGCTTCAAATAGTTTGCCCTTTAGCAGTCAACAGTCGGATCCTGGTAGCTCAAGATGTTGATTCAGTAGCTGTAAGGTTATTTGAATTTTAAAAGGTTTGTTGAGATACTCTCATCAGATAAGTACTAAAAATTGGAGCTAATAATAATAATAAATAATGCACTTCCTATCAA
>NW_027106382.1:65428-66734 GCF_000696795.3 Halyomorpha halys | reverse complement strand
AACACTCCAATTTAACTTAGATCAGATTTACTAAATGTATTATAATGTACAGTTGTAAATAGCAATAAATAAATATTTAAAAAAAAAATTCTTAGGTTCTTTTATATATATTTTTTCCATTTTCTCCTTCTTTTTTCCCTTTTATTTTTCAGGATTTTTTCCCCCTTTTCCAACCTTCCCCTTTTTTCTTTTCCCTTCTTTTTCCCTTTTATATTTTGGTTTCAACCCAATGTGCCTTTAACAGAATAATGGATAAAATAGTGATAGAGATATGAGGAGGTGTATGAAAGATACTTAAGTAACAAATATAAATTGAAAAAAATCAACAAACTATGTTAAAATAATTATACAATAAATATAGAATAAATATTAAAATTTTTAAAATATATACAAAAATAATTGAGTAACAAATAAAATAACAAATAACAAGAGACTAAAAAACGGGAAAGTCACAAACAGTGGGTAGGTTTATCAAACGGGCTTGTCCGATTTATCAAAGAAAGAAAGAAATGCTTTATTTAGCTATGCTGCCCAATTACATTGGGATGCTACAATACACAGCATAACAATCAATCCATGATCGGACATACATAAAATACATATATTCATATGATATAGCAATACAATTTTTCCCTTCCTTTTTCTTTCACAATCAATACTCGTCTACAAATCTAAATACTACAAATACTAAATACAAGTATTTTATTTTTTTCCTTTCTCTATCAACTTACCAACTTCATAAATTTAACAATTTTATTTTATTAAATTGACAATTTTATTCTCCTTATTCCACTCTCTCAGACTTCCCCTTTCCAGTGATCCGCTATCCACGATCGATCTGTTAAACCAATTAAATAAATTTATCATCACTCAGCAATGTGGAGGCAAACCAAAGACATAATAGTCATTGCAGTAGATCAGTTTATACAAAGAAACGCATAAATTAAAGCAATAGCAAACTAATGTATAGATTAAAAAAAAAATAGTTACGAGAGGTACTTAGATGAATAAATAAGTTAAAACACAAATTGACAGGTCCAAAAACTAAAACACAATAAATAATCATAGAGCTAATTCTTTTGCAGACGATGATGTATGATGCCCACAGAGTTCAAAATAATATTTTCTGCCAAGATCGCAATATCCCCGATGCTAATACCTAATCCTTCTAAGAAGCTCCTTGTTCTATCTGGTATTCTTCCGCGAGATCCAAACCAGAGGTCTCTCACGGTGAACTCTCTCTCTCCGAAGGTCTCGCGGAATTTTGTTTCTAATCTTGCATCCTCTTCCATTCCTGACAATCCTC
>NW_027106382.1:64775-65378 GCF_000696795.3 Halyomorpha halys | reverse complement strand
CCTATGTAACCTATCTAGCCCGAACCAGATATCACTCCTTCCATTATAAACTCCCTAACCACTCAAACCCCCTAGTTTCTAACCTTGCATCCTCTGACAATCCTGAAAAGAAGATGGCTACGAGACCAGCTAATGTAAAATGTCATTACAGTGCTACCAATGGGTGGTTTCTCTACACGCCAATAACATTCCAACTTAACTTAGATCAGATTTACTAAATGTATTATAATGTACAGTTGTAAATAGCAATAAATAAATATTAAAAAATAATTCTTAGGTTCTTTTATATATTTTTTTTCCTTTTTCTCCTTCTTCTTCCCCCTTTTATTTTTCAGATTTTTTTTCTCCTTTCCCAACTTTTCCCCTTTCTCTCTTTTTTTCTTTTCCCTTCTTTTTCCCTTTCATATTTTGGTTTCAACCCAATGTGCCTTTAACAGAATAATGGATAAAATAGTGATAGAGATATGAGAAGGTGTATAAAAGATACTTAAGTAACAAATATATATTGAAAAAATCAACAAACTATGTTAAAATAATTATACAATAAATATAGAATAAATATTAAAATTTTTAAAATATATACAAAAATAATTGAGTAACAAA
>NW_027106382.1:60936-63350 GCF_000696795.3 Halyomorpha halys | reverse complement strand
GCTCCTTGTTCTATCTGGTATTCTTCCGCGAGATCCAAACCAGAGGCCTCTCACGGTGAACTCTCTCTCTCCGAAGGTCTCGCGGAATTTTTCCTTAAGGAAAAGGACGCATTTTTCATATATTTCCTTATTTTCCCTTTCCACTCCACCCATCTGGTCGAGGTCATTATTCTCAAATCTCATCGTCGGATCCAAGACCAGACCCGTGTCTCCTGTTTTAAAGAATGCCACAATATCAGCATATCTTACGGATCCGTCGGTGTCCATATAATAAACCTCGTCGAAGCAGGTGAAGTCTTATTTCCCCAGGAATATAATATATAACTGTCAATATATAGGAATATATAAGTCTCATAATCTTTTTCGAGATGGCTACCATCATCCAAATGGTGAAAATATAGTGGCGTTGAGCCGGTGGAGGGTTTGAGTCCCTGCAAGGTAAGTGAAAGCATTAGAAAAAAAAACACTGATCCAGTGCCTCAGAAAACTCGCTCTAGACTAGAGCTTATCAGCCAGTATCCAGACATTAATCCTATCTGGAATTGGAGTTCTTGGTCCGTATAAACAAACAAACAGGTGTGATAGTGATATATACCAATACTTTACGAATAAACAGTTACAAAAGTTACGTAAACTAAATATTCAATTAAAAGAATATATAGATAAATTTATAATCTTAAACACTTTCTTGAGACTGGTTAATTTTGTTAAAATAAATAATTTAATTTATATTCATTTTAGTCTCAACACATTTTATTTTTCTCATAAGTCCGTCGTTTCGGCCAATCCGGCCATCCTCAGGGACATCTACTCATTACCACTTTGCAAACATATAATTTAAAAACTCAACTCCATGCAACC
Source organism: Halyomorpha halys (assembly GCF_000696795.3). Taxonomy (NCBI): domain Eukaryota; kingdom Metazoa; phylum Arthropoda; class Insecta; order Hemiptera; family Pentatomidae; genus Halyomorpha; species Halyomorpha halys. Next base: position 62,489 of record NW_027106382.1, on the reverse strand, counting down.
TATTCTGCCCAGGTCAAAACAACAATTTCTAATTAGTCAATATTCACATTAAAACCAAAATTAAAATTCATTTATCACAGTCACTATTTGTTAAAACTTTATCACAACTTGCTTGTAACCTTACTAAACTCAGTTCAAGCATTAAAATTATTTATTATAACAATATTTTTGTTAATTTTTCTCTTTATTTCATTAGTAAAATTCCTATGAAGACTAATTATAATTATCCACATTCAATTTATCCTATATTTTTCATAAATGAATTTTACTTAATATCTCTGCATAGTGTTGGTTCAAATTTCTTGTATCTGTTTTGAAATTCGCTGTATAATTAATATTTTCAGATGTGTAAATGGATTCAAGTATTTTCCTTTTCAATGTATTATTTTCTTTATGTAAAATCATTGTATTTTCAAAATCAAAAATATGCTGGTTTTTGGTTGCATGCTGTACTAGTGCCGTTTTATTTGGATCCCTCTCCTTGTTTTTTAAATCATTATTGTGTTGATAAATTCTGTCACCCAATTATTGCTTTGTCTCACCTATATGTACAGCTGGATAATTTATACAGGGAATTTTATATATTAATCCCGATTGATTCCTTGTAACAATTTTGTCCTTTAACATACTATAATAATTATTGATTTTATTGTTGGGCCTATGAGAGAGTACTCATCAACATCTTAATCCTTAAATGATTTCTTAATATCTTCAGATAGTCCTTTAATATAATTGATTCCATAATTTTTTTTATTTTTTACTTTATTATTTACTATTTCGTTTCCAGTTTCATTTTTTATATTTTTAAGGTTAATTTCCTAAATCTTCTAAATTAATTTTTTTAGGTAAAAATTTTATAGGAACATATTAATTATCTTATTTTTTATTATATGTGACCTACTATCATCAGTTACTGCAATAGATTTTTTAATATAATAATTTATTACATTATATTTCATGTGATAAGGGTGGCAAGAATAATAATTCAATATTATATTACTACTTGTTACTTACCTTGTCTTACCATCAACATAATCTAAAAATCTTAATTTACCTTTCTTTCCCAATTCCATTGTGAACTTTAATTTTTCATGGTGAATATTTAGTTCTTAAAGCAATATATTTACATCAGTTTTCTTTAATATACAATAAAAAATTCGATTGGCACGGAAAAGATTTAAATGAAAATAAAAACTAATTTTGTGCATTAACAATTATTATATAATAGTATTATAATTAGTTTTTCAAATAACGGATAATTAACATTCATACATGATAACTTTTTCGAGATTACTATGTTTATCTTTAAATCTTATTCCTCCTTCGTAAAATCCTCAATGCTCCTTATTTTGTTACTAATAAAACCATCCACAGAGACCTAAATGTTCCCTATGTAACCGATCTAGCCCGAACCCGATATTATTCCTTCCATAATAAACTCCCTAACCACCCAAACCCTCTTGTTTCTAACCTTGCTTCCTCTTCCATTTCTGGCAATCCTCCGAGGCGCCTGAAAAGAAGATGGCCTCGTGACCTTATATTGTAAACTGTTT
>NW_027106382.1:57943-58795 GCF_000696795.3 Halyomorpha halys | reverse complement strand
AAATCGATCTAGCAAGCGATGACGGGATAAAATACTCATTCGACTTTGAGGCCTAGTTACGACTACTAGCGCACGACTACTAGCGCTTGTTTTATGTATACCTGGGCCCTGTTTCATAATGAAAGCTAATAGTATTAGTCCATAAATACAAGTGTAGAAACTAGTGTGGTAATTACACTAATAATAATTTTTTTCATATTACAGGATTTAAAAAATACTAAAGTACAAGTTACTATAGTACAAGTCACTGTAATTGTATTTAGTTAAATCTACAAAGTTAATAGTATTAGTTTGTTCTTTATTATGAAAGAGAGCGCTGGCCGACATCTTCAGACTACGAAGGGACTGCGATCTACAACGTATACTTTTCATAAAGCTATTATCTACACGGCCTACATCTTCAGCTTGGTTATGGCTTTGTAAGTTATTTTTGTTTAATCATAGATTTTTTTTTTTTCGGATACTCTTATAAAGTTTTCCAATTTTCTCCAGTTTTTCAATTTTGCTGAATTTAAAAAATATTCCAACTTTTTTCCCGTTTTAAGTAAATGTCATAGCGCCATTAGGCGCTTGATCTTCCAGCGAACAGCCCTGAAGAAGGCTAGAAACTCTAGCCGAAACGTTGGCACATTAAAATAAGTTAATCATACTTATTTGTGTTTTTCATTGACCGCACCCCCAACCATCTTCTCCTCATCCGTCATATGTTATGTTGTAGTACTGCCTTTAAGATTGCGGCTTGCCCCAGATGTCTTTCCCTCTATTACTTTCGGTGTTATGATCTTCTCTTGTAGAATTTTGTCATGTTGCACATCGACCAATATATTCGCTATAAGCATATGTTTCAAAGGT
>NW_027106382.1:54607-55260 GCF_000696795.3 Halyomorpha halys | reverse complement strand
AAATAGGGCTGCTCACAATCTTATAGTTATAACATTCAACATGGTAAAACATTTAACATTTAATACATCATGAATACCCTTATAATTACTAAATTCGTCCTATCTCATCCCAATCTCCACTTATTTTTCACAACCATTTTCCATGGTCATATATAGGTCACTTTCTCTGCCCATCTCTTATGCAGATTGCATGCTTATATCCTTTAGGAGGGAGTAACTCTTTTTTTAATTTTTGACATTCAGTTAATTTTATACTAGTCGCTAAATGACCATATATTTATAATTAAATGGAAAGTATTAAAGTTTTATATAATTATTTTTATTGTATTTATTGTACATTTATGATATGTTACTTCAGGGTTTATTAGCAGACTGGATGGTGATTAGACTCTTCAGATAGTATTGGATGTATTATTCAACAGCAAGCAGACCATTTCCCTCGATGGCCTAATGGTTTTCCGCCTTTGTGGTCTCCACAATATCGACGTTAATTTATTTCGAACGAATGTTAAACCAGTGGAGGAATCGATTCCCGCAAACGTTGAAAACATCACCTAAATTGCGATCCACTTCCCACAGTGTTCATTTCCTAAATTGCACTTGGCTTTTGGCTGCATTAACTTTCCCAAATTACACTCTACTTTTGCCTCTCT
>NW_027106382.1:51651-52967 GCF_000696795.3 Halyomorpha halys | reverse complement strand
TACGTAGGCTAAGGTATTATCAATACCAGTGAAGTGGGTGGGAATGAAGCGATGGGATCTCTTAGAGCTCTGGTTTGCCTTCCACATAGGGGTGGGAAGACTTCGTTAAGAGTTCCCCCAGGTAGAATGTAAATATTGTATACGGGGTGTTTCAGGGTTAAGTGGCCATACTGAAATATGAATTCAGAACCTCAAAACAGAGACAAAGTTCCTGTGAAATTATGTCCGCTTTGTTTAAGAGATATTCACACTTAAATATTTTCATTGTTATGATTTATTTACGTCATATGGAATAAATAAAACTTATTTATTAGTTCTAACTACTTTATTAATTAAATGTGAACATTATGATTCGTATTAAATATTGTTCAAAGTAAAGGTATGTCCGAAAACGTATTGTTTAGGAGATGGATTTAATATAATACTAATGGTATTCTATGTATGGAATGGTCTTTTTCTAACCTTGCTTCTTCTTCCATTCCTGACAGTCCTCTGAGGCGCCTGAAAAGAAAATGACCACGAGACCTGCTAATGTAAAACGCCATTAGAGTGCTACCAATGGGTAGTTTCTCTACACGCCTAGAACACTCCAATTTCACTGAGATGAAATTTACTAAATGTATTATAATGTAAAGTTGTAAATACCAATAAACAATAATAAATTTAAAAAAATATGGTGTTTTATTCTTAACTGTATAAAAACTATTGGCAACATAAGGATTAATAATATTTGGAATTAGCATTGGGAACTGTCAATAACATTTATCAGTTTGTAAGAGGCTTTTTCAGAGTACTCATCATTATGTCTTAAATTTATAGTAATGGTGTTTTTACAATAGTAAAGCTCGTCGTGAATATGCTAGGCGATTTCCGAATAGAATATAGGCGATTTCCGAAACCTAAGATTTTTTTCTTGCTTTGAGGTCCTTAATTCATATTTTAAGTTAGGACACAACCCTGAAACATCCTGTCTAGTTGCGAATTTATATTTATTTTATTGTTATTTTTTTAATAATTTATTTATTGTTATTTACAACTGTATACATATATACACATTAAGTAATTTTGCAGTAAGTGATATTATCACATGATACAAACACGTGGAGAATCTACCCATAGATAGAACTCCAAAAACAATTCGGATTTCGGACAAAGTAAGGAGCATTAAAGATTTTAGACTGTAAGGATTGGATTCGAGAGGAATTCGATGGTTTAGTGGAGCCCCATAGCTCAACTCCGTATGTCCAGATAGGCCTTATAATAGTCATGTAGATCAGTCTTTTGTAATGGATTGGCAATTTAGACCGTTTGTCTAG
>NW_027106382.1:49614-51601 GCF_000696795.3 Halyomorpha halys | reverse complement strand
AATAAAAAGTTTTTTTAAAATATTTATTTATTGCTATTTACAACTGTACATTATAATACATTTAGTAAATCAGATCTAAGTTAAATTGGAGTGTTACAGGCGTGTAGAGAAACTGCCCATTGGTAGCACTCTAATGACATTTTACATTGGCTGGTCTCATGGCCATGTTCTCATAAGCCACCTCGGAGGATTGTCAGGAATGGAAGAGGATGCAAGATTAGAAACTAGGGGGTTTGAGTGGTTAGCGTGTTTATAATGGAAGGAGTGATATCTGGTTCGGGCTAGATCGGTTATATAGGGTACATTAAGGTCTTTATGTATGATTTTATTTGTGACAAAGTAAGGAGCATTGAGGATTTTACGAAGTATTTTGGATTGTAAGAATTGAAATAAAAAGTTAGTATTGAAATAGGTGGAGTAAATGAACTTCTCCTACGTAGGCTAAGGAATTATCAATACCAGTGTAGTGGCTGGGAAAGAAGCGATGGGATCTCTTAGAGCTCTGGTTTGCCTTCCACATAGGGGTGGCAAGACTTCGTTAAGGGTTCCACCAGGAAGAATGTAAATATTGTATACGGGGTGTTTCAGGGTGAAGTGGCCATACTGAAATATGAATTAAGAACCTCAAAACAGAGAAAAAGTTCCTGCGAAGTTATGTCCGCTTTGTTTAAGAGATATTCACACTTAAATATTTTCATTGTTATGAATTATTTACGTCATACGGAATAAATAAAACTTATTTATTAATAAAAAATACTTTATTAATTAAATGTGAACATTAAGATTCGTAAATAATATTGTTGAAAGTAAAGGTATGCCCGCAAACGTATTGTTTAGGAGATGGATTAAATAGAATACTAATATAGTCTTTTTATAACCTTGCTTCTTCTTCCATTCCTAACAGTCCTCCGAGGCGCCTGAAAAGAAAATGACTACGAGACCTGCTAATGTAAAACGCCATTAGAGTGCTACCGATGTGTAGTTTCTCTACACGCCTATAACACTCCAATTTAACTGAGATGAAATTTACTAAATGAATTATAATGTAAAGTTGTAAATACCAATAAACAAATAATAAATAAGAAAAAATATGGTCTTCTATTTCTAACTGTATAAAATCTATTGGCAACATAAGAATTAATAATATTTGGAATTAGCATTGGATACTGTCAATAACATTTATCAGTTTGTAAGAGGCTTTCGCAGAGTACTCATCATTATATCTTAAATTTATACTAATGGTGAATATGCCAATATGGTTTTTTTGCCATAGTAAAGCTCGTCGTGAATATGCCAGGCGATTTCAGAACAGAAGATTGTTTTCTTGCTTTGAGGTCCTTAATTCATATTTTAGGTTAGGGCTCTTAATCCTGGAACACCCTGTCTAGTTGCAAATTTATATTTATTTTATTGTTATTTTTTTTAAATAATTTATTTATTGTTATTTACAACTGTATACATATATACACTTCAAGTAATTTTGCAGTAAGTGATATTATGACATGATACAAAGATGTGGAGAATCTGCCCATTGATAGAACTCCAAAAATATTTCTAAAGGAGAAGGTCTCGAGCCATCTTCTTTTCAGACGCCTAGGAGGATTATTAGGTAGTGAAGGAGAAGCCAGGTTTGGGTGGTTGGGAAGTTTATCATTAAAGGATTAGTATCTGGTTCTGGCCAAATGAGCAACATATGGAACATCTATGCCCTGATGGATGATTTGATTTGTGACAAAGTAAGGAGCATTAAGGATTTTAGACTGTAAGGATTGGATTCGAGAGGAATTCGATGTTTTAGTGGAGCCCCAAAGCTCAACTCCGTATGTCCAGATAGGCCTTATAATAGTCATGTAGATCAGTCTTTTGTAATGGATTGGAAGTTTGGACCGTTTGTCTAGTAAATGTTGTAATATTCGGAATCGACGAACAGTTTCCTGTCTTTTCAGTCTTGTATGAGGATTCCATGTCATTTGTTTGTCCAGATTTA
>NW_027106382.1:48069-49378 GCF_000696795.3 Halyomorpha halys | reverse complement strand
GCGTTTCTTTATTATTTTTTTTTCTTTTGATTCAGTGAGTATTATATTTATCATTTCTTTTTTTCCTTTTTAGCAAAGAACACATAGGAGTCGTAATGAATCTATATTTCTGTTGTAAAGGTTTATTCTTTATGTTATTGTTTCATATTGTACATGTTATGAATATAAATGATATTTTAATATTATATAGTTTTATAAGTATATAGTAACCAATAGGGAGTGGGTAGCTTAGTAAAAAGGCATTGTGCTACTAACTGGGTTCGAATCCTGCTGTAGTGAATAATTATTTTCTTCTTGATTTTATTACCTATTATTATTATTATTATTATTGTTATTATTAAGATATTGAGCTAAAAAAAAAGAAAAAAAACTTTCTTTAGAATATGATAAATATTCTATATGTGCTTGTAAAACGTTTTGGGTTTCTCTTGGGTTGGTGAGTACATGATTAAAAATTATAACACAACGATATTGGTACTTAAGGATGAGTAAAACCGAAGTGTTGTACAAGCAAGTATAGAATATGGATAATATTCTAAAGGAAGTATATTTTTCACTTTTTCACTTCAACATCTTAATATAAAAATAATAATTTTTGTTTCACTGTATTTGCTGTGAATCAACCCTGTGGGTCCTAGAACCCTCTGGGGCCCACCTAACTCTTAACATCCATGGCTGCTAGCGGTAAAAATTTATTTATTTAACTTTCTACCAAAGGTTACATTTGATGGTAAACCGTAACCAATGATTATGTTTATATCGGAGCTAGTTAATTTTATTGTGATGGTTCATTCAACATACTGTTATTTATGGCCGCATTACAATTGCTCGTTAATAATAATTTATTACAACATTAATTATATATACTGATCGTTAAGAGAAACACTTATGTTCTAGTAATTAAACATTTCAGTCGTTGAGATATCCTGGAGGGGAAATGATTGGAATGGGAGTGGGTAAATGAGGTCCATGCTGTTGACAGAACGTTGGGTTCGATCTAGGAGGCCTCTTTGAACTGAATGATCTATCATTACTAGCCAGTGCCTTTCTGATATAGGTCGGTCTGGGCTGGAGGGAATTATCTCTGCAATTAACTAGCGCTGCAACTGACGGCGGCCAATCAGCGAATCTTTTATAATTGTAAGTTTTAAGAAAGGCCTTCAATCATTGGCTAATTATTTATTCCCCCCTCACTTTCGTCCCTGAGGGGTGTAAGACAGAGTTGAGTATTCGCTAGCTAATTTTTAGTAATGTAACTAGAAAATAATAGGTAATTAGTTACTGAATTATTTGTGATAAAAAATCATTG
>NW_027106382.1:46091-47403 GCF_000696795.3 Halyomorpha halys | reverse complement strand
TTTAGCTTCAACTAAGAAGATGACTAATAACTAAATGTTTTCTTGACCTTTGGCTATTAAATTATTAGCTGATACAATTAAACTTTTTTAAAAAAAAAAATTATTTATTGTTATTCCGTACACCAAGGATCCGTAGTCGAAGTGGGGGAATGGGGACTAGAATCCCATTAGGAAGAGGAACGGATGAGGAAAGATCTACCAAAGACTGCGGTTCGATGGGCAGTTACATATAAGTCTGAAGGCCGTGAGCGGATATTGCGGGAATGCACTGATGATTTATATTGAAGGATATCAGACGACGGAAGGAGGGGTTGGATAACTTGATAGAGGAATGAAGCAAGAGGGGCTTAGGGAGAAATGTATCAGATTACTAAAATAAAGGATGATTACACAATTATTGACAGAAATAATGTTCAAAGAAGCTTGTAACTATTTGTCCTTAATGTCATATCCTCGTTTCTAATATCCTAGTTTATTCAAATATATTTTTTTTATGATCTATAATTTGGATTTTGGTTGGCAAGCCACAGATATGTAGTTGCTAGTCTTTCACCATTCGTTTATAAAATTACAAGTTAATTTTTTTTTTTTTTTTTTTAATAATTTATTTATTGATATTTACAACTGTATACATATATACACATCAAGTAAATTTGCTGTAAGTGATATTATGACATGATACAAACATGTGGAGAATCTACCCATTGATAGAACTCCAAAAACTTTTCTAAAGCGGAATATCTCGAGGCCATCTTCTTTTCAGACGCCTAGGAGAATTATTAGGTAGTGAAGGAGAAGCCAGGTTAGAAATGAGTTGATTCGGATGGTTGGGAAGTTTATCATGGAAGGATTGGTATCTGGTTCTGGCCAAATCAGGATTTTACGAACGATTTTGGACTGTAAGGATTGGATTCTAGAGGAATTCGATGGTTTAGTGGAGCCCCATAGCTCAACTCCGTATGTCCAGATAGGCCTTACAACAGACATGTAGATTTTTTGTAATGGATTGGCAGTTTGGACCGTTTGTCTAGTAAATGTTGTAATAGTCGGAATCCACGAGCAGTTTCCTGTCTTTTCAGTCTTGTATGAGGATTCCATGTCAGCCGTTTATTCAGATTTAGTCCTAAGAAGCGGATCTGTTCGACAGGAATAAGTGGTCTATTATTAAAGGATATTGTAGGGGAAGTGGTCATGGGTTTACGTCGAAGGGTAAATGTGATTTGGTGGGATTTATTTTAATCCTCTAGTTTTGGCACTATTTTTCAAGGGTGGTGATGTGGGATTGGAGGGTTTGGGATACAATGTAAGGATC
>NW_027106382.1:42287-46041 GCF_000696795.3 Halyomorpha halys | reverse complement strand
ACGTCCCTTCTAATTTCCCTCAATTTGTTATTGGAAACATTTTCCCACGTTTGTCTCCATTTCAATTTAATCTTGTGCTTAATGAGAGCAATGAAATCATCAACAGGCACTTCGCGATATGGTATTCCTTCAACAATCGCCACTTTTGCTGCCCTGTCGGCCAGTTCGTTGCCCGCTATTCCGCAGTGTCCAAAAACTTTACTAAAGCAGAATATCTCGAGGCCATCTTCTTTTCAGACTCCTAGGAGGATTGTTAGGTAGTGAAGGAGAAGCCAGGTTAGAAACGGCTGGTTCTGGCCAAATCGGCAACTGATGGGCCATTGAGATCCCAATGGATGATTTGTGACAAATTAACTAGCATTAAGGATTTTACGAAGGATTTTGTACTGTAAGGATTGGATTCTAGAGGAATTCGATGGTTTAGTGGATATGCCTTATAATAGTCATGTAGATCAGTCTTTTGTAATGGATTGGCAGTTTAGACCGTTTGTATAGTAAATGTTGTAATAGTCGGAACGAGCAGTTCTTGTCTTTTCAGTCTTGTATGAGGATTCCATGTCAGTCATTTGTTCAGATTTAGTCCTGAGTAACGGATCTGTTCAACAGGGATAAGGAATCCCCATACAAGATTGAAAAAAAAGGAAACTGCTCGTCGATCAATTAAACTAAAAAAGTATATTCTAATTATGTCTTATTTTGAGAATTTTCTTTATTTATTTTAATATGTGATTACATGTAATTCAATTATTTATTATCTATTTTTAAAAGAATATAAACAAAATGAAAGCAGCAGAATATGACATTGGTACGATGATAAAATTTTGAGCTTTTATTGTTTCAAAACATTCATTGAGTAATTTGAATCAAAATGTGACCCTGTCAAAATGGGTTGAAACGTATTTTTATAGACTCATGACATACGGAAAAATAAAAACCTTAACAGACACCTGACACTAGCTCGCCACTGCAATAAGAAAACAAAGCTGGTTAGGATTTATGCTTACAGGGTTAGTTACCTGCTAACATCTTCTAACTTCTCGCTCAGCATCAAATTACTAATTTATAAAGGTATTCTTAGACCAACCCTCCACTACGGAGCACCTATGATGGATAACAGCACCCACAACAGCAAAGCAACTCAAACAGTTTTAGGGTAGTGTCCTGTGACGTTTGGGAAGCATTCTTCTTTAAAAAAAGTCGAAAACTAACTATATTCATACATGTTATGAATCAATATAATATTTCTTTCTTTCTTTCTTTATCTTCTTCCGCAGTGCCTCTCAGCATGTATGTGCCTCGATCCAGGCGTTCCATCTGTCCCGGTCCCTTGCCAATGCCCTCATGGAATCCAACATCTTTCCTCTCTTCTATCCCAGTCTAGCCACATTTTCCTGCCACGACATCCTTGACCTTCCTCTTGATCTTTTGCCAGTTGGTTTAGCTTCGAAGAGTTTTCGCGCTCGACGGTCTTCCATTCGGCATATATGACCACTCCCTCTTCTCTAAAATTTTAGTTTGTGGTTTCACCCATAGCTCCTCGCTTATTCTTGCATTCCTAAAGTGTTCCCTCCGTGTTCGGCTGGCTACTTTTCTGAGATACTTCATTTCTAAGGCGGTGATTCTGTTCCTCAATCTGACGAGAAGGACCCATCTCACTTCCGTATAGTTGGGAGAGAAGGTAAATTGCATTAAAAATGTAAAGTCCCCCCCTAAGATGAAAAAAAGGGAATTATTTCCCCCTAATTTTTGATTACTTTAATGAAAACTATGTATAATTACTAGTCAAAATTGATGAGTCTGCCAAGTATTCAGAGGATGAATAAAAAATGGCCGTTTTTTTAAAAACGTTAAAAATAATAATTTTTTCATTCCGAGCTCTATATCTTAACAACTACCAACAACACTAGAAAATCAAAAAGAACATTATTTAATGAAAAGTAAATTTTCTAAAATATTAGCCCTAATAGAGCTTTATACCTCAAATAGTTCTGGAGATATAGGTTTTTAAAAAAGCAACATTTCTTAAAAATGTACTGAAAAATCAGTAGTTAGTTAATTTATTTTGAGAAATCTGTATCAGGAACTATCTGTCGTACATATGTCTATTAGCACTCAAATTAAAGCTAGTTTAACGCATTATTAAGTAAGCATTATAAACCTTTACCTTAGTAGGAATAGTAGTTTTCATGATAGTTGTAAAATAAATTGATTTATAGTTGTTCGAACGATAATTTTGAATTATGAAAAACATTATTTCAGAAACCATAGGACGTACAGATGTCTTCCATCACTAAAATTAAAGCTAGTTAAATTTACTATAAAATAGTTAATAACGTTTATCTTTTAGGAGTAGTAGTTTTTATGATATTTGACAAAATCAATTCACAAACTGTTAATTTCTAGTTGTTCGTATAAAATGCCTGATTTTTGAAAAAATATATCTCTAGATCCATAAGACGCACATATATCTGCCAGCACACAAAATAAAGGAAATTTAACTTACTATAAAGTAGTTCATGATATTTATCTTCGTTGGGGTAGTAGTTTTTATGACATTCACATATGAATATAAATTTGGCAAATGAAAACTAATACGGCTACGAAAATAAATATCATAAACTACTTGATAGCCCATTAAACTAGCTTTAATTTGAGTGCTAATAGACATTTACACATCGAATAGTTATTGAGATATATATTTGTCAAATACTTATATTTCAGTACATTTTTATGAAATGTTCCTTTTTAAAAAGCTATATCTCGAGAACTATTAAACGTAAATAGCTCTATTGGGGCTTACATTTTCGCTAATTTACTCTACTGCTTCGAATGAAAAATTAATTATTTTTAACGTTTTCTAAAAACCGCTATTTTTTTTATTTATTCATCTGGCCAATACTTGGCAGAGTCATCAATTTTGACTAGCAATTGTACATAATTTTCATTAAAGTAATAAAAAATTGGGTTGAAATAATTGCCTTTTTTTCCTCTTTGGCTCTTTTACTATATTTGGAGTGACGATTACACAGAACTATGTATTGTACGAATTATGAAATTCGTAATACATACATACATATGGGAAATGATAAATGTATACTAGTGAAATATTGCCTTGGATTGCCTTGTGGCATTATAAGGTTAGTTGCAGTGTCCAATTAAGGTAGTCAAGATCACGTAGCTAACACCAGTGAATTATTGAAACGGGGTGGAAATTATTTTAGAAACGTCATGCTTATTATAAAACTGGCATTGAATTTAGAAAGGTCAGGATTATAATATTTTTCTAAAATACAATATATTCTTGTTTTGTTTTAATGATTACCCAAAAACTGTTTCGAGTAGAAGAAAAAATATAAGAAAATAAAACGCAATTAATAAAAAAAAAAAAAAAAAACAAGTTTGAATACTCACTTTACCAACTAGGCCCGATGTTCGGTTAAACATTTTAGCATTTCTATTCATTATTACATCATATTTTTAAATATTTTCATTTTGACTTTAGATTTAAATTTATATATTAGAAATTGCATCTGTTCATATTCCTCTATGTGATTCTTCTTCAAACTCTATGTTAATTCTACTCTCGCCTGTTATTCTTGTATCATGTTTTGCTAACCCTTGTTAAAGACCTTCAACTTATCAAAACAGCATATTCCTTACTGCGTGTTTATTTTATCAGCCCACACCCCAACTATATCCTATTATTCATTTATTCTCGACCTTGTATACCTCTACATCATTAATTTTATTTTCA
>NW_027106382.1:41669-42237 GCF_000696795.3 Halyomorpha halys | reverse complement strand
GAAACCAAACTGGTGATCTGGGATTATGTGGTTGGAATCAAGGACAGGGTACAGGCGTCTAAAGGAAATTTAACTTACTATAAAGTAGTTTATGACACTTATCTTCGTTGGGGCAGTAGTTTTTATGACATTCGCATATGAATATAAATTTGGCAAATGAAAACTAATACTGTTACGGAAATAAATATCATAAACTACTTTATTGTCCAATAAACTAGCTTTAATTTGAGTGCTAATAGACATTTACACGTCGAATGGTTATTGAGATATATATTTATCAAAATAGATTCTATAACTACTTATATTGCAGTACATTTTTATGAAATGTTCCTTTTTAAAAAGTTCTTTAGTTCTCGAGATATAGGAACTATTAAACGTAAATAGCTCTATTAGGGCTTACATTTTCGCTAATTTACTCAAATTTAAATGATTTTCTCTTAGATTTTCTAATTTGGTAGTTTTGAAGATATAGAGCTTCGAATGAAAAATTAATTATTTTTAACGTTTTCAAAAAACCGCTATTTTTTATTCATCTGGCCAATACTTGGCAGAGTCATCAATTTTGACT
>NW_027106382.1:39804-41619 GCF_000696795.3 Halyomorpha halys | reverse complement strand
TTTATTCATCTGGCCAATACTTGGCAGAGTCATCAATTTTGACTAGCAATTGTACATAATTTTCATTAAAGTAATAAAAAATTGGGTTGAAATAATTGCCTTTTTTTCCTCTTTGGCTCTTTTACTATATTTGGAGTGACGATTACACAGAACTATGTATTGTACGAATTATGAAATTCGTAATACATACATACATATGGGAAATGATAAATGTATACTAGTGAAATATTGCCTTGGATTGCCTTGTGGCATTATAAGGTTAGTTGCAGTGTCCAATTAAGGTAGTCAAGATCACGTAGCTAACACCAGTGAATTATTGAAACGGGGTGGAAATTATTTTAGAAACGTCATGCTTATTATAAAACTGGCATTGAATTTAGAAAGGTCAGGATTATAATATTTTTCTAAAATACAATATATTCTTGTTTTGTTTTAATGATTACCCAAAAACTGTTTCGAGTAGAAGAAAAAATATAAGAAAATAAAACGCAATTAATAAAAAAAAAAAAAAAAAACAAGTTTGAATACTCACTTTACCAACTAGGCCCGATGTTCGGTTAAACATTTTAGCATTTCTATTCATTATTACATCATATTTTTAAATATTTTCATTTTGACTTTAGATTTAAATTTATATATTAGAAATTGCATCTGTTCATATTCCTCTATGTGATTCTTCTTCAAACTCTATGTTAATTCTACTCTCGCCTGTTATTCTTGTATCATGTTTTGCTAACCCTTGTTAAAGACCTTCAACTTATCAAAACAGCATATTCCTTACTGCGTGTTTATTTTATCAGCCCACACCCCAACTATATCCTATTATTCATTTATTCTCGACCTTGTATACCTCTACATCATTAATTTTATTTTCAATTTTATCTTATCAAACTTTTTTTATATATTACATTTAATGAATTTAGAGAGAGAAAGAAATACTTTATTCATTCATGCTGCCCAAATACATCGGGTTGCTACATTACACAGCATACTGATCAATCTGTGACTGGACATATATAAATTACATATTTTTATATGATATAATATAATAGAGAGATAACATTTATTTTTCCCAGTTTTCTTTTACAATGAATTCTTTTCTTTTCTTTTCCTTCTATTTCACAACCCCTATTTCATTTGATCAACAAATTCCTCTTATAACAAATATTAAAATATTTAAAATAATAAAGTAATAGACAAAATAACAAATAAGATATGCGATGCATGCATGCCATCCCTCCTCTGGATAAACTCCCCACTCATTAATTTCCATGCATGTGGTGGTGGATGATTCCCAGGGAAAATCAACATATATAAAAATGAGATCGCCATTAGTTTTTAGCAACACCACTATCTGCTGTACTACACTGTAACTACTACAACCAAAGGCAAAGAGGACCAGTATATTTTAGTACTAGTTTTGACAATGTTTGTACTTTTATTTCATTCTACCTTCTCTAGATCGTCCCTCCTTCCTGAGCCTTCTTTTTTCTTTCATAAGGAACTACATCTAGTTCCTGTAGGACTTGTGATCCTCTTCACGACTGTAGGCTGGTTCACTATGGAGTGAAGTTTTCATTCTGAGAGAATTCATGAGTAGTCCATGTAAAACTCATACTGTCAGTTCATCAGACCTACTGAACACGCCTTGTCAAGCCTTTCTGCTACTGAGTACCTTCATCTTCAATTAGAGGTTGAATTAACTAAATGTAGTGTACAAATGCTGTAATATCTATTTTTTGGATTTATATCTTACAATACGACATACTGTCTTATTTTATTTTGAGATTTTTGATATTGATGAGGATTAATTTA
>NW_027106382.1:39334-39655 GCF_000696795.3 Halyomorpha halys | reverse complement strand
CCCTATATAACAAATATTAAAATATTTAAAATAATAAAGTAATAGATAAAACAACAAATAAGATATGCGATGCATGCATGCCATCCCTCCTCTGGGTAAAATCTCCCACTCATTAATTTCCATGCATGTGGTGGTGGATGATTCCCAGGGAAAATCAACATATATAAAAATGAGATCGTCATTAATGTTTAGCAACACTACTATCTCCTGGGCGACACTGTAACTACTACTACCGGATACATACAGGCCCAGTATATTATAGTACTAGTTTTGACAATGTTTGTACTTTTATTTCATTCTACCTTCTCTAGATCGTCCCTC
>NW_027106382.1:38501-39284 GCF_000696795.3 Halyomorpha halys | reverse complement strand
TTAGGAACATTTAATGAGTTTTCTAATAGTTGTTTTAATTTTTCTATAGAAAAAATACCTTAGGGAATGTGGCTATTTTTATAAAGAAAAGACGTGTTATCTAGAGAAAAACTGAGATTCTTCTCTTATGGCTGAGAATCGGACATGGGTCAAGTAAACTTTTTTTATATTTATAATCTTTTACTTTTTTGAGACTGGTTAATTTTGTTTAAATAAATAATTCAATTTTTATCCATTTTTGTCTCAACAAATTATATTTCTTTATAAAATTATATTTATATTATATTTCTTATAAGTCCGACGTTTCGGACAAATCCGGCCATCATCAGGAACATCTTAAAACAATTTTGAAACTAAACATATATTTAAACACTCAACTTCATGCAGGCTATTCTGCCCAGGTCACAACAACAATTTCTAATTAGTCAACTTTTACAATAAAAACAAAAATTAAAATTTATTTATCACAGTAACTTGTTAAAACTTGATCAAGGATTGTATAAATATTTTTAGTTCCAAAATTGTTTTAAGATATTCCTGAGGATGGCCGGATTGGCCGAAACGTCGGACTTATAAGAAAAATAAAATGTGTTGAGACAAAAATGGATAAAAATTGAATTATTTATTTCAATTAAACTTTTTTTGTTGCACTCAAGATGTAAAATTGCCAGCCGGACTTTATCAAATTTATTCCATTACATCCTGAATATGTCTGGGTTCATTTCATACTAACCGAAAATAATATAATTCTGCTCTAGATCGGAAGGTGTCAGAGGGAGTCAA
>NW_027106382.1:35341-38451 GCF_000696795.3 Halyomorpha halys | reverse complement strand
CGCACCCGGACCATATTCCATTCATCATGTACAAATAATTTCTTGAAATGTTTTAAGTAAAAATACTACCTATTGTAACGTGAATATTATGTATTATTGTATATGATGGGAGTGTGTAGTACAATATTAAGGCATTGTGCTACTGAATCCAAAGATCTGGATTTAAATCCAGCTGTGGCAGATAATTATTTTCTGGTTCACTGTAGCCGTGAGTCAGTCCTGTGGGTCCGGGAGCCCTCCTTATTATGTGTGTACCCTTTATTCTGACCACTCATATTCTGACCTCCTTGCACAACTGTTGGTCTAGTTCCTTACAAACCCTTGACGGGTTGTAGTGGTACAGATTTAACTTCGAATGAAATATTAAGAAACGTAATGAAGCAGAGGCAAACTGTCGGAGACCATTTTCACTAATTTCAACTTTGGCCTCTTCCGATGATTGGTGACAAGCCTCAAGAAAAACCTTGGATAAGATTAATTCGATAAATGAATCAAGATTCCTAAGTGATTAATAGTGTCAGAGGGCCTGTAACTTTTTCGATATAAGAAAAAGTTCCTGTCAGTGACAGTTATCTGAAAAGATTGTTTCATGGGTCTTAGGTTAGTAATTCTGTCAAGTTACTGAAGAAATAACTTGCCGATACTTCCTCACTTTGTTGCTAATCGATTTTTTTTGTAATATTTATTTATTGCTATTTACAACTGTACATTATAATACATTTATAAATCTGATCTCAGAATTGGAGTGTTACAGGCGTGTAGAGAAACTACCCATTGGTAGGACTCTAATGGCTAACCGAATTTAAGATAGCACTTATAATTCGAGATTTTTCACGTAATTACTTAGGAACATTTAATGAGTTTTCTAATAGTTGTTTTAATTTTTCTATAGAAAAAATACCTTAGGGAATGTGGCTATTTTTATAAAGAAAAGACGTGTTATCTAGAGAAAAACTGAGATTCTTCTCTTATGGCTGAGAATCGGACATGGGTCAAGTAAACTTTTTTTATATTTATAATCTTTTACTTTTTTGAGACTGGTTAATTTTGTTTAAATAAATAATTCAATTTTTATCCATTTTTGTCTCAACACATTTTATTTTTCTTATATGTCCGACTGTTAAAGCTACCTCAAATCGACTATGTCTTTTTGTTGGAAGGCTTTAAAAATGAACAATAAACAAACCTGGCTTGGATTAAACATTTATTTGGTTCAATTTAAACATGGCAAAAAAAAACAAACTAAAAATACATTTAGTAAATCTGATCTCAGAATTGGAGTGTTACAGGCGTGTAGAGAAACTACCCATTGGTAGCACTCCAATGGCTAACCGAATTTAAGATAGCACTTATAATCCAAGGTTTTTCACATAATTACTTAGGAACATTTAATGAGTTTTATAATAGTTGTTTTAATTTTTTTATAGAAAAAATAACATAGATGTGGCTATTTTTATAAAGAAAAGACGTTCTAGAGGGAAAAAAAACAACACAAAAACTGAGATTCTGCTCTTATGGCTGAGAATCGGACATGGGTCAAGTAAACTTTTTTTATATTTCTATATCTTTAACTTTTTTGAGACTAGTTAATTTTGTTTAAATAAATAATTCAATTTTTATCTATTTTTGTCTCAACACATTTTATTTTTCTTATATGTCCGACTGTTAAAGCTACCTCAAATCGACTATGTCTTTTTGTTGGAAGGCTTTAAAAATGAACAATAAACAAACTAGCTCAGATTAAACATTTATTTGGTTCAATTTAAACATGGCAAAAAAAAACAAACTAAAAACTAATATAAACAAAACATACAAGTAAAAATAAAAAGGCCTTTCAGATAAAAATAATATTAGATAAATAAATTAAGAAAACAAAATAGACAAATTTACAAACAATATAAATATGTAAAATAATTACTGCTCGACGAAACGTTTGCTTCACTCTGATAGATCCGAGGAAGAGTGCTGCCGAGATAGGTCCCAGCTCTTGTTGCTAAATAAATCGCTCCAATGGTCCAGAGTTGGTGTAGTGGCTCATTGATGGTCTAAATATCCAAAAGTTGTATTAAGGTATTAGGCGAGCCGACGAAATGAACGCAGACAGGGCTGCTAATAACGCTACCAGGGCCAATAATTAGTCGGAACTGTCATTAATAAAGTGGAAACTCAGAAAAGGTCTGGTTCCGAACTGTAATGACTCACTAACTCACTAAAAATGTCCTAACTATTAAATTATAAGGGCAGACAGGGCTGCTTAGACGCTACCAGGGCCACTAATTAGTCGGAACTGCAATTAATAAAGTGGAAACACAGAAAAGGTCTGGTTCCGAACAGTAATAACTCACTAAAAATGTCCAAACTATTAAATTATAAGGGTAGGCAGGGCTGCTTAGACGCTACCAGGGCCACTAATTAGCCTGAACTGCAATTAATAAAAAACTAAGATGGTTGGTCCGTTGCTAGGTGACGCTTCGTAGCAACAATTCTCACCCCTACCAACGGTCTTTATTACTCATTATTACAAACAAATATAATTACACATTTTTCTTTTTAAATAACTAAATCCAATAAAACAATACAAATAAAAATAAATGTAACTAAATTAAATACTAATAAAACTCAAATACTATTTACAATTATTTACAAGGTAATTATATATTATGGCGTTAACACCGACGTTTCGGCCCTTTATCACAACCCTTGATAAAGTTTTAACAAGTGACTGTGATAAATGAATTTTAATTTATTGATTTAATGTAAAAGTTGACTAATTAGAAATGGTTGTTGTGGCCTCGGCAGAGTAGCCTGCATGAAGTTGAGTGTTTGAATATTTTTAGTTCAAAAATTGTTTTAAGATTATCCCTGAGGATGGCCGGATTGCCCGAAACGTCGGAATTATAAGAAAAATAAAATGTGTTGAGACAAAAATGGATGAAAAATTGAATTATTTATTTCAATTAAACTTTTTTTTGTTGCACTCAAGATGTAAAATTGCCAGCCGGACTTTATCAAATCTATTCCATTACATCCTGAATATGTCTGGGTTCATTTCATACTAACCGAAAATAATATAATTCTGCTCTAGATCGGAAGGTGTCAGAGGGAGTCAA
>NW_027106382.1:34477-35291 GCF_000696795.3 Halyomorpha halys | reverse complement strand
GGTTGTGGATAGAGAAGAAGAGAAAAAAAATAGTAGTATCTATTGTGGAATCTATTACAGGGTTATTAGTAGGTAGCCAAAAGGAAACATTGGTTTATTAGTTCAATTTTATAATTTTAAGTTGATATTTTGTCCACCTAAGATAGTCTGCCTTGCAGATCACAGCTTTGAAACTTCCACAAGTAAAACTGGGGCTCTTCTATTTAGCAAAAGACAGCCGAATGCAATACTATCGCTGGCCATTCACAATCACCCTTCAATTTCGCCCACACTATTAAATACCTCAAATTGCCTTTGGACCCTACATATAAAGGAATTAAAAACAAGTTGCCTCCGGTCCCACAAGCTTTTGAAAATGGTCAGTAACACCAGCTAGGGTGCGGATC
The DNA here is from genome assembly GCF_000696795.3 of Halyomorpha halys. NCBI lineage: Eukaryota > Metazoa > Arthropoda > Insecta > Hemiptera > Pentatomidae > Halyomorpha > Halyomorpha halys. The sequence goes on along the minus strand of NW_027106382.1, from coordinate 34,905 downwards.
GAACTAGTGTGGTTATCCTATACAAGACAAGGTGAAATCAAAGTTGGATTGTGGTCGTAATACCTACAATCCATCATCGAGTACCACCCTAAAAGTGCTGGCTGGGATATAGGAGTCAGAATAACGGGATATTGTAATAGAGGAGTGGACTGAGGATTTGTATCTGTATAGGTAGGAAGAGTGCTGGGAATCGATAGTTTGGTATATGTAACAAGCGAGAAAATATCTGCGGTAAGAAGAGGAAAAAAAATAACTTAATATGGGAAAGATGAAAACGCCTCGAGGAACGAAGACAAATCTAAAAAGGAACTCATTATTCGCTTCATTCTGCTCTCCTATAAATTCAAGAGGCCTTTTTATACCATACAGCTGAAGTGGGGTAAATGAATGATACAAGGAACTTAAGTGTAGGTTGTGAAAGTTGGTGT
>NW_027106382.1:33910-34427 GCF_000696795.3 Halyomorpha halys | reverse complement strand
TATTCCATTACATCCTGAATATGTCTGGGTTCATTTCATACTAACCGAAAATAATATAATTCTGCTCTAGATCGGAAGGTGTCAGAGGGAGTCAAAGGTGTTTTTTATAATCCCTATAACACGGCGAAGAGAGTTTAAACCCCCTTTCGAAAATGCTAACTAATATCGAAAATGCTTTTGATCGGGCATGTAAAAGGTTTATAATTGACATTATAGTTGGTATTGGGATATATGGCCATATCCTTGCCTTTATAAATAATTTCTCATCTAACAGGAGCTTTAGGGTACAGCAGAATGGACTGCCTCAGGGTTGTGTTTTAAGCGTGATACTTTTATGTATTTGATTAAATAAAGTGCATTTGGTACTTGGGTAAGCTGTTAAAGGCAAGCTTTACGCGAACGATATTTATACAGAATGAAAAAGCGTAATATCATTACAAAATTAAATTCAAGTAGCCTCAGGCGATGTTAGTGTCTGCCTTGCAGATCACAGCTTTGAAACTTCCACAAGTAAAAC
>NW_027106382.1:33317-33860 GCF_000696795.3 Halyomorpha halys | reverse complement strand
AGGCGATGTTAGTGTCTGCCTTGCAGATCACAGCTTTGAAACTTCCACAAGTAAAACAGGGGCTCTTATATTTAGCAAAAGACAATCGAAGGCAATACTGTCGCTAAACATTCACAATCTACTATTCACTTTCGCCCACACTATTAAATACCTCAAATTGCCTTTTGAAAGGACGCAGAGTTGAATTATACATATAAAGCAATTATAAAAAAGTTGCCTCCGGTCCCACAAGCTTTTGAAAATGGTCTGTAACACCAGCTAGGGTGCGTGTCGAACTAGTGTGGTTATCCTATACAAGACACTAGTGAAATCAAAGTTGGATTGTGGTCTTAATACCTACAATTCATCATCGAGTACCACCCTTAAAGTGCTGGCTGGGATATAGGGGTCAGAATAGCGGGATGTTGTAATAGAGGATTGGACTGAGGATTTGTATTTATAGATGTAAGAAGAGGGCTTGGAATCGATGGTTTGGTATAAGTAACATGCGAGAAAGTGGCAGAGCAGGGAAAGATCTCCGACATTGTGCGGGCAGCAGGGAAT
>NW_027106382.1:29571-33267 GCF_000696795.3 Halyomorpha halys | reverse complement strand
GCCACGAGACCAGCTAATGTAAAATGTCATTAGAGTGCTACCAATGGGTAGTTTCTCTACACGTCTGTAACACTCCAATTTAACTTAGATCAGATTTACCAAATGTATTATAAAGTACAGTTGTAAATAGCAATAAATAAATATTAAAAGAAATTGACAGAGGAGTTTAAAATTAATGGGTGATCATTAAGGTTTAAAGTAGATTAGGTGGCGTTGGATCTAAGAAGGAAATTGGAACCTGCAATTATCGCTTAAGTTTTTATAACTTTTAATTTTAATATATTCAAATTTACCTAGGCACTGATCCTATCTAAGCCTTCCTGAATATCGCCAACGCTACGGATAACTCAGACGGTGGAAGGGATAAAGAAATAAAGGATATATACCAAAGAAGGTATAACTCTTTTAATATATATGAAAATTAGATATTAATATCAAAGACAATATAAAATTTTATTTGAAATACACCTTCAACGGAAAGCCAGGCACTACTTCACTTAATAATACGCTTGCTGGGTTAGTGGGTGGACTGTGATAGATAGAAAATTGAAGGAGCAAGAAAATAAATCTATTAAAAAATTTACTGAGTTATGAAGAGTGAACAAGAGAAAACAAAAATACTAGTATCTATTGTAGAATTTATTACAGAGTTAATAGTAGGTAGCCAAAAGGAAACATTGGTTGATTAGTTCAATTTTATAATTTTAAGTTGATATTTTACCCACCAAAGAGAGAAATATTGATGTGTAGATGTATACGAAGATTCGGTTAGAGTAGATTAGGAATGAAAATTAGAGTGTACACATATTGGTGAGTGTTCATGTTGATGAAGACGCCATCTTCTTTCTCCTTATCTTCCTCTCTGCCGGCTTCAGTCCCTATTCAGGGAACCACTTTCTACTCTGTCATCATAACTTGGATTCAAGGAAAAAAATTAAGATAATTTACCCGAATCCTGAGAAGAAAAATGGTGCTCTTCTCTCGTCTGCTTTACGCTACAGCAAACCGCTGGCGACAGTTTCTTACTATTTTGGCCACAAGGGGCGCTAATGATGTTGATTAATATTAAGCATATGCTATATGGTTATATTTGGGGGGGGGGGTATCCTTAGCTAGGATTCGAAACTGAAACAACTTTTATTGCTAGGGTTTTTTTTTAAATAATTTTTTTATTGCCATTTACAACTGTATAAAAATATATGCAACAAGTAAATTAGCTGTAGGCGACATAGTGACATGATACAAACATGTGGAGAATCTACCCATTGATAGGACTCCAATAACATTTCTAGAGGAGAAGATCTCGAGGCCATTTTCTTTTCAGACACGTAGCTGGATTATTAGGTAATGAAGGGGAAGCCAGATTAAAAACAATTGGATTTGGGTGGTTAGGAAGTTTTTTTTATGGAAGAATTGGTATCTGGTTCTGAACAAATCGGCAACCTAATAGATGATTACATTTGTGACAAAGTAAAGAGCATTAAGGATTTTGCGAAGGATTTGGACTGAAAGGATTGGATTCGGGGTAGGAATTCGATGGTTTAGTGGACCAAAAAGCTCAACTCCGTAGGTCCAGATAGGCCTTATAATAGTCCTGTAGATCAGTCCTTTGTAATGGATTAGCAGTTTAGACCGTTTGTCTAGTAAATGTTGTAATTAATAGTCGGAATCGACGAACAGTTTCCTGTCATTTGTTCAGATGGAGTTCTAAGTAACGGATCTGTTTGACAGGGATAAGTGGGGTATTATTAAAGGATACTGTGGGACAAGAGGTCATGGGTTTACGACGAAGGGTAAATGTGACATGGTGAGATTTATTGGAATTTATTTTAATCCTCCAGTTTTGGCACCATTCTTCAAGGGTTGTGAGGGTAGTGATAAGGTTAAGCTTAGTATTTGCAGAGAGCCTTATCACTTCAGGAACAGAGTGCAGCTGTAGTGTAAGCTCTAGGGATTAACAATAATAAATCACGAAATCTTCAAAGGATCTGCCAGCCATCTTTATTTGCTCATTTTGTTGAAAAGAATATATTTCCAGAACTGTTAAAACACTACAGCAGACACAAATACCAAATTTCATTTTATTTTAAAGTTTTTTTGAAGACTAATCTGAATTTTAAGAAATGTAAGCTCTAAAAATACAGTAATTGAAAAAAAAAACTTTTTTGTAACTATCAAATTTCAAATGGCTTTTTAATATGGCAGGCTTCTAGCTTCACACTGGATATAAATTTTTTCATAGCTATTCAACTGAAAAGAACAGAACGATATTTTTTAATATATACAGCACTGCTTGAAATATTTAAATAAACAAACGTGTGTCGAAAAAAAAATCACAGGAAGAGAACAATAGAGAGGTTTCGACAAAACAATATTCTAAAATTTTAGCAAGGAAAAAAAATTACAATATTGAGTTAGAAGTTTGAAATATATATTCCAGTACACAAGGTCATTTACATACTTTTGTCCCCATTTTAGTGAAATAAACTTTCTAAAATAATATTAACTCGTTACTTTACTAGAAATGAAGTTGATAATTGGAGCTTTAGTAGTTAGAAGAAAGTGGAAAAGTACTGTGTGAAATTCTCCATACTTTTAAAGAATTTTATATGTTTTCATTATAATTGTTAACGCCATAATATATAATTACCTTTTAAATAATTGTCAATAGTATTTGAGTTTTATTAGAGTTTAATTTAGTTATATCTAATTTTATTTTTATTATTTTAATTGGATTTGGTTGTTTAAGAAGAAAAGTGTGTGCTTATGAATAATAGGGGCAGGTGCTAAGAGTTAATTATCGTTGCTAAGAGCCGTCACCTAGCAACGGACCGACCATCTTAGTTTTTTATAGCAGTTCCGGGTAATTAGTGGCCATGATAGCGTTTAAGCAGCCCTGTCTGCGTTCAGTTGATGTTATTTTATTTGACATTTTTTTTAGTGTTTTAGTCGTCACTACAGTTCAAAACCGGACCTTTTCTGTGTTTCGACTTTAATATGAGTTCCGGATAATTAGTGGCTTTGAACGTGAGCAACCAGCCCTGTCTGCGTTCATCTGAACAGAATATGTTCACGATATCTTCTAATTTAAATTAATGTTGGAAGTAGCAGCATTGGGCGGTTCCGTCCCAAGATTATGAAGTGTTTGAAACATTTCTCATTTTTACTTATCGTATCTTTTGTACAGTAGTAAATTACAATAAATAAATAAAAAATATCTGGTGACATATCAATCTATGCTAGTGAGCTCGCAATATAATTTTGGCCAACATTGTCAGAGGCACTGAAAAAGTTAAGAAACACCAATGAACAGTCACTTCTGCTTCTTTTAATATGGCACTGATAATTCTCGCGTTGATGTGAATTCAGGAAAGGTCCTTTTTAAAATATATTTGATTTCTGTAGTAGTTGAGCTGTTTCTCGAAGAACGAATTGAGGTAGTGGATTGGGTTATTTCCGTAGTAGGATTTATTTTATTAATTAAATTATTATTATTGATTGATAGATTTATTTATTGATAGATATTACAATCTGCCACACAATTGTGGGCAATAGGTAATAGTGATGAATGATCTCATACATACTAAAATAGACAACTCTCTGAAAATATTTACAAACAAAAGAATAAACAAGATGAATATAATCAAACTATCAGTATGAAAAATAAAATAATATATACAATATTTACACAGTCGA
>NW_027106382.1:26608-29116 GCF_000696795.3 Halyomorpha halys | reverse complement strand
TTGGCTGAATCGTCTGTTGAGTTCTTGTCTTTTGAGTCTAGTATGTTGGTTCCAGGTGAGTCTTTTGTCCAAAATTAATCCGAGGTATCGCACTGTGTCGGGTTTGGGTAGAGGTATATTATTAAGAGTAACAGGTGGACAGAAGCTTCGGCGGAGAGTGAAAGTCACATGGGAAATTATTATTATTTTTTTTTTTATTGAATATTTTTACTAAGCATCACAGAACAAGTTTCAGATAGAACTTGAGATTGTAACGCTATCTCAAGGGTTTAAGCTTTATTTTATTTAGATATGTATTTGTATCAATTCGATTGTATTTCAATATGGTGTACTACAATGATACAGCAGCTTAGTTAATAGATATAACTAAATTTACGCTCTCCGGAAAATTTTATATGGTGGGAAAACATAGAATTTTACATTTTAGCAAATATGAAGTTTTGTTGCTTTTAGTAGGTAATTTATAACTGCTTAATATGCAAAGATATATCTCGCTTCCAACAATCCCGATGTTTACAGTAACGAATTTCCGAGGGCCCCAATTACCCAATCCTTGAGTACACATATAATTAATGAATGGTTAATTATTGAATGAGTGATTTGCCGGGACGGAGCGTGGCTTTGTAACTTATCGAGAGCCGGGAGACATACCACTTGATCCATACTCAATTATACATTATTGATGCCATTATGGCTGTCTTGATGGGATGGCTAAACACTTCCAAATTTTTCTCACTTTAATTAATTCCTCAATATGATTTTATTTTTTATATCGCCTTAGATGTGTATGAAGCATGTCTTCACCTTAATGTCAGACACACTTCACTTTTGGTTGGCTGGTTGGGTTTGAGTGGACTGTATAATTGAAAAATGAAACATGAATGAAAAATAAAATTCTATTGTTTAAGTTACAAGTGGTGTAGGGGATGGCCGAAATAAAACATTTTTGATTAGATGGTTAGTAAATTTTGAATGGCTGGGCTATGGAATTGTAGATAATGAGGTGGTTGATGATGATTATTATGTGGTGGTAGATGTTAATTATTGCCAGGTGGACTTAGTTCATGGTTCCTTCTTCCCTCCGCATTTCTATGCCTCTCTCCCCTCTGCTGCTGGGAACTACACTAGTAAATCTACTCACTCATGTTAGATATTATTGATGAGTGAACAAAAAGAAAAGATGGACTGCTTCTGGCTGAAGACAAGATGGCTATCTCATTAGTCTGGGTTGCTTCTCACCACCTTTTTCCATTCTATAAGATTTTTAAATCTTCCATTCTATAAGATTTTAAATATCAAGGCTATAGTTTTTAAATTTTTATTTTAACAATTATAATTAAAAGTATCGGAGATTAAAAGAAAAATCATAAGATTTGAATTAAAGAAAATGAAAAACTGATAATACTATAAAAATAAGAAAATCAGATGCGGTGTGCGCATCACACATTTTTTTATATAACCATAAATACTGCATTTTTAATTTTTTTATTTTGACGATTATAATTAGAAGTATCGGAGATTAAAAGAAAAATTATAATATTTGAATTCAAAAAAATGAAAAACTGAGAATACCTTAACAATAGGAAAATCAGATGCAGTGTGCGTATCACACATTTCTTTTATATAAACATTAATATTGTAATTCCTGATTTTTATTTTGACAATTATGATTAAAACTATCCGAGATTAATAAAAATCATATAACTTGAATTAAAGAAAATGAAAAAAACTGAGAATAATTATAACTATTGCGGTGTGCGCATCACACTTTTCTTTATATATACATAATGCCATAAGCTCTGATTTTTATTCTGGAATTATAATTAAAATATAATAGGAAATACAAGCAGTTGCTTTCATTGAGAGTTTTTTTATTTCTTCAACTCTTGTTCTGCGTTTTCTTAGAGAACTCGATAGTCAAAATCCTATCAGGTTCTCAAATACACTATCATATTGTAGGTTTTTTATCTGAAAAGATTTTCCGAGGCGATATTCAAAATAAATACTTATAATAACTTCAAAATAACGTGATTTTTTTTATGTTACTTATTTTCATAGAACACCTACAATATAATTTGTTCTCTCATGGGAGTTATTCCTGTCTTGTCATAAAAATTGATCAAAACATTCCGCGGAACGATTATGCTTAAACTTTTGAAAAAGAATTTACTGGCCTCAAAAATCGATTGGGTTAATTTTTCATCCAAGGAAATTTCATATTAAGTAAAAACCTGAAAAAAGTAATGAAAATAAATAAAGTTCTAGCTTCTTCCGTCCAGCGGGATAAAAACTGAAAGAGAAAGGGCGAATGCGGGGTCATTCACCTAAACTAACGAACCACGATAATTTAATCAAGTCAAATCTCATTCAAAGGAATATATTTTTTTGAATAAACAATTTTCCATTATTTTCCTTCAATGATAATTATTAATTTTAATAAATTTTCCTGAATATGTATAATTATTATGAAGTACACGATTTCACAACATTAATTTTTCTAATCTAATC